>NC_064614.1:561391911-561694941 GCF_023898315.1 Schistocerca nitens | reverse complement strand
ATTGTGACCTCTCTTACCATCAAATAAATAATTTAATTTTTACTTCAGGTACTCAGGTACTTCAGAGAACCATGAGATTTATGTTCCAAAGTAATTATTTCCACATCCAATCATAAGTGGCAAGAAGTTTAAAACGAATTTATCCTTGTTTCAGCTCATTTATTTTCCACCACGGAAAAAATTACATGTTACAAATGGTAATGAGATACCTATTAAATCCTCCTAAAATAATTAATCCAAAATTTGCACTACTCTTTTAGCATTTCATTAATTTGTTCGGAATCTTTTCCATTCTTCACAGGTAGCAGAAATTTGCACGAGACTATTACTGACACAGGAATATCTAATGTTCAAAGACGCTTGCAAATCGTTAGAAGCAACTTGGGTATTATAAAATACTGATAGCCTGGGAATCGTGTACATTGACAATCCGAAACCAACGGCGGAGGTACGAATAAACGAGAGTAGACGGAACTGTCGAAATAAGATAATCGATAAATTAGCTGTAACGGACCCACACGATTGTTTGCTAAGACCTAAATCCGGGCACCCCCAAGCGAACGCTAGGGCATACTGGACATACGCCAATAATTTTAATCGCAAAACGGAAGATGCGAAATCTAATGTTACCGCGGTGTTGCTTACGAACAGGAAGGGCACTGTGACTTCTGAAATTTTCTCGGCGTATTTCTTCTTCGTCTCTGGGCCGAAATATCGTGGCAGAATGTCGACGGGATCCGGCTGCATACCCGGAAATTATTAGAGGAAGGGCACTAGTTACCAGTCTTATAAAGCCCGACGATTTCGATAGTGTCGACAACAATGGACAAATGCCACATTGCATTCTACTCGTAAATTAAAGGGAAGAAATCACTTCGTGTCGTTACGACGAAATGTGTAGCAGCAAATAAAAACTTAGGAGACTAGGGGGGCACGGTGCGAATCGGACACGTATGCAAGCCACATCTGAAGACGTTCGAGTTTCTTACGCATAGTCAAGCGACAACCGCATAAAAGCTTTGATAATTGTAAAGTGTGTAACATTCAAAGTTTTCGCTTTAGTTTCTTTTTACTTAAGTAAAAATGTGAGTCTTTTTGATGGATACCTTAAGTAAAAAAGTGAGTCTTTTGGTATTTTCCATTTCATGCACATTTTTCTCAGATGACAACAAGTATTAAACATAAAAAATAGAAAAACAAACATCATTGTGTTTAATTTAAATGCTCCCAGATTCCGTGTTGATGAAAGTCTTATCTGGGATATACACACAGATAAATTATGTACGATCCTCTTACGTGATTTATCTGTTGTAAGTGAAACTTTTCTACTATATTCATACTTTTTTCAGTCACAATCTGACATATGGAATGGAGAAACACACCTGTAATATGCTAGACTAGCATAGGTCCATAACAGCTGTAAATTTATGTTGATCTCCCGTAGTTTAACAAACTATCCAAAAATTTCCACGCAGCATTGCTGAATAAGTTTAAAAGCGTAACAACAAAATAGGTAAAAGTAAAGCTATTTATACAGTAAAGAAATTACAAGAATATATGATGGATGACTTGATGTCTTGATATGGGAATGTACAAAACTATATACTGTAATAACCTATAAAGATACAAGTGTAATATGTTGATTCATTTTTCCGTAATGAATTAGGAATATAAAGTTCATGACTGTTATTATTATTTACAGATTATCTTGGAATAAGTAATTAATGTGATATGCTGATTCATTGTGGCAAACAGTATTAGATTTGCAAACAATCTGTACAAACAATGGTCTTTCCTAAAGTTGTATCTTACATAAAAACCTTCTTGTAACGTATTTACGCAAGAATCCATATATGAATACCATACTAAGGTAGAGATAACTGCACATGTCCATGAACTTGATACAACACCATTTGGATGTCAACATGTTTAAAGGTGAATAACTTTTCTATTATATTCTATTCCAATTCTGCCAAACATTAGTGATGTCACTACCAACGAACATCATTATAGATTTACTGCAGACAATTAACAAGGTTTTAAAGGTGAAACTTCATTGCATACACACTAGGCGGTAGACAGTAACTTTCCACGGAATATCTGTGAACATTACTATGTCCAACAACATGTGTTATTATGCCACACACATGCAGTAAAGACCCATTCAAACAGCAACCACCGGAGCCAAAGAAAATATTAAAAAGTACTTTTTCGTGTTAGTTTTAAGCTAGATCTATATCATTTGTCAACGTGTATTCATTAGGAAAAAAGGTGTTCATAAAACATTATCCAACATCATTTTCAAATGGTGGACAAATATCTGACACCTAATAGTCGTCTTGTTAATGTTGCAGTTCTTATTTCCGAACTTGCTAAGAAAATTGGAGAGGAATTCCGCCTTCTGCAAGACACTTTTGTATTCTTGTTCTCACCCAGACATGGTTCAGCAGTTTTTGTGCTGTCTTCAGTGAGTTTATTTGCTTATTTTTCTTCTGAAAAATTGTTGTTACATGTTAACCTTTATAGAAACTTTTGGTAGAACTATTTATATGAGGAAAAGTGGTGAATCTTGTCAAATATTTTACATTGGTTTGCATACAGTACAGAGTTGAGACATGTATCACTGAGTTGAAGCACTCTATGCTGTTTATTTACGGTATGTCTAAAGGTTCTAATTTTGCAGTACATTTGGAAATAAAGTGAATGTATGCACTTGTTTGCATACTTCACATGAAGCTTTCATGTTTATGCTAGTGGCTCTAGCTCCTACAGCTTGTCTTCTGCTAAAAGCAAAACGTTACTTTCTTATATTTGTTATGCAATTTTCGACCACAGCATCAAAAACTATAAATAACGCACTAAACAACACGATACGTATTGATACTCGACCGGAAATGCATAATAAACAGAAAAATAAAGTAACGTTTTCTGCTTTCACATGACATGTGTTGATGGTGCAATTATGCGTAAAGCAAAACCTAAAGACTGAAGTCTTTTTTCCAGATATAAGATGTGGTTCGACCAGTTTAATTTGCTATGAAGGTATACACCCAGGAACTTAGCACAGTACTGTTGCAAAAGAAAAGAAAGAAAAGGTTCTCTCGTTAGATCCTCGTATAATTCGCGTAAGAGTCCACGCCGCCGTCTGTGGATGGATTTACCATTACTGATTTAATAAAAGTATATCTCTTAGTCAACAAAATGTGAGCAGATTGTGACGTTTTCCTCACTAGTATAAACTGCGCAGATCTCCTCGGGCAGTATTAATGGAAGCGAGAAATCAGTTAGCGGATACAGGGAATATAAAACTACGTAATTTCGCTACTGGCGTACTATTATTTGCACAGTAAAAGCGCGTAATAATAGTTCAGTCAAAGGTGAACAACTACTCGTCTTTCACGGCAAGTGAAGTGGAATGGAATGTAGAGGGGTAGGGGTTGCCAATTACTCGGAGCGAGATAACGGTACGCCGCGATGAGCCGGGGGTGGGGGAGGGGGTTGCAGGACTCCCTGCCAGCCGCCGCTCCGGCCACCAGTCTGTGTTTGTCAGCCGCCCGCGCAGGCAGGAGCTCCGCAACAAGCAGAAGACGATGGACCGGCAGCCCGCGATGCTCTGCCGTTTGGCGCTCGGCGTAGGACGGCTCAGGAGGTTGACCAGGGGTGGGTGCAGCCCGCAAGGTAAACACCCACCATTCTGTCGTTGTCTCTCGTAACTGTAGCGTCATTAGTAAAGTGTCTGTGTAACGAAATTCACAGAAAAGATCTCTTTTTGGATGTGTGCGTTCAGGGAACCCCTCGCACTGCGTTACGCGTGGTTTGCGGCTAGGTTTTGAACTGTAGAACTTTTCAAAGAACCCATCGTTTGCTTAACAAAGTACACGAACTCTTCGGAAGACCATAGGAGGCGTGATAGAGTCATGTGGGTTGTGCGACAAAACGCTTACTACACATTTTTTAGAAGGCATAGATCTAGCAGTTTGCTGGAGATACATGGCAACAAGTGTGTCATAAGGTGAGGTGAGCACACGACGTTTCCGGTTAGATATGCGTAAATAAACGGTTGGGAATTCATTTACCATTACAATGTATGGTACTGTGTTAAAACCACGTCCGGCTATAGTTATTTTTCTCTGGGATAGAGTTGGTAACGTCTTAGTTACCGAAAATGATCAAGACGAGAATAAACTTAGTGAAGAGAGATAATTAATAAGGATCAACACGCAATATCCCCAAATAAATTGATCTGCGAGGTCGTCAGAAATTCGTGTTTTCTCCGCTAACTCACTCAGTACCTCGCGTTTATGATACAGCCACTGCACCTTTCATGAAACAGATAATAGGGCAACTCATTTAAAAACGATTGATAAATAGATATAAACTAGTACAGGAAAAATTATTTAGGTTGCGAACTTATTAAATTCTTACAAATTGCTAAGCACTGTACACAGCTGAGAATGAGCTACACCCTGACTGTGGTTCATATTCCGTATTACAAACACATAAAATCGATCAGTTCATAGATTTCTTTTATAGCCCTACTATAAAATGGGCTATCAAACAGCTACACACTATAACAGGACGTCTTAAATGCACGTACCGAGCAGGTTTCCATATGGTAATGTGTGTGATTTGAGAGAATTCTCTTTGTGTGAAGTCCCAGTTATTGTGCGTCTGCGCCCTTGCATCCTACGTCCTGGTGGTAGCAAAAGCATGCAGTGTAGTAGTTTAAGTCTTCTCACATGTACGTCATCACGTTTTTGGTATCTTTTGTAACTGTTGCATACTTCGTGAGGTGGGAGAGAAGTTCATTTGACGCATTGGCAAGGCAGTACGGGATGCTATTCGAGCATTGTTGATACGGTGCACATTTTCGTAGTCGAAAAGATATAATAATGCTTATTACTGCGCTAATGTGAAACGGCTACTGACGCAAGCAGAGTGAACTTCGTTTAAGTTTTGTGGAGCTACGAACAGCATGAGACACCATCACCCGAATTATAGCGCGGAAGAAATTACTTCTTGTACGCTAAGTCTACCACTGCCGATAGGCAAACTTCAGTCAGTCAATGTTTATTGTCACATTGGTATACAAGAAGCTCTTAAGTAATTTCGTATATTCGTCCCGACGGGGAGTGCTTGGATTCTTAAACTACGTAGTAGCTTAGATCATATCAGCATTTCTGTTACGCTCTACCGTGTCAGTCATGTACTTGCACGTATGTAATAGTCATGTGCGCACATCTTCCAGTTGTCTCGTCAAAGAGTAGGTGGGTACTTGCAAGTAAAGTACCTTTCGAAATTCTTTATTGATGTGATATTGTAACTCTCATTTGTTTAATTACTCTTTGTCCTTGCTAAGCGGGCAAAGTCAGACGTAGCATCTGCATTTACCACATTACATTAAGTCACACTTGAATACATTGTATATACAATAAAGAAAACAGGGTTACAGTCACATGGAATGTTATTACTTATGCCATCAATATTTTGTCTAATTTTTATAACTCATACATACTGTGTATACACTTCTTTTTACATTTCAATGATTTAAACAAGAACTAATTCCTTTTCTTGCTCAGCTGAGTTCAGTAACTTGTTAAAAAATCTTTTGCATCCTGCATCAGGAGCACTCAATGTAAGTTTGAGATTTCATTATTTTATGTAAAGAAGGTGTTTATCAGACGCTCTCCCTCCCATAATCTTCCGAGATACACACACGATGAGTGAACTTTTATGAAGTTATGGTGTACAAAAGCTCGCCTGCGGGACTATCTGGGTAGCTTTGTTATACACCTCACTACTTTTTCTGAATGTCAAATATTCTTTTTAAGTAACTAGCTTGTACATTTTCCCATATAGGACCTGAGTAGACCACTCGTTGGAACACAAGTCCATAGAACTATATCCAGAGAACATTATCATCTACAGCTTTTGCTTTATTGTGCACGAGGGGAAGGATGTCCTTATGTTTTAGATACTTATCTGCTTTTCCAGTATTTGGGACTGCTTCCTTTGCAAGCTTGTCCTTTGCTCAGCTGCACTGATAACTGTCGTGTCGTTTGACATTTATAGTAAATTTCTGCTTCACACAGTGTAAGGAATCATATGTATAGAGGAGTAATAGTATTTGCCTAAGGAGGAACCTTATGTCATACAGTGGCTGACATTTTGTACCTCAGATCTGTAACTGGCTACACTGTACTTCAGAACTCTTGCAATTATGTTGTATGACTGTAGAGTGATTTCAGGTTTCATTCTCATTTTTCTGTACATCTCAGTTAAGAGAGCATTTTTCAATTGGGTTGAAAATAAATTGTTTATTTTGTGCTCTTGTATAGATTCACTACAGCTGCATTAGAGTAGACAATCATATATGTTTACTTAAAAATGCTGATAATTATTACAACAGCACAACACATAAATGGCAAGTTAATTTCGTTTCACTGCAATTTGTTCTTTCTGACATGGGGCAAAACTTCTTTTCCTTGACTGTCCCTCAGTCCTGGATTTTCCAATGTATGAATGAAGAATATGAAGCTTCACACATGTTGCATCCTAATTTCATGAAAATCTGCAGTATTATACTAACAGGGTTTTATAAATTGCAGGCTTGTTGTTGCTCAGAAAGTTGGCCACCACTTCTCTAAAGAAGACCAAAGCTTATTTTGGGGTGCTGCAACTCAGTCATTAAAAATGGAACCCTTACAGAATCACATTGCTGTTGCCTGTTAAGACCCCTTTTTTTTGCAGGTATCAAGCTGAAATTTATTTCACATACTAAGGAGATTGATCACTTGGCAGCTGGGAAGTTTAAGCCACTAATTCAGTACAATCAATATATACAGCCATTTATGTTACATATTTCAGTACTTCCAAACTCATTCATCAATATCTACTGGGTACTTCCCGTTGACGTAGAGTCACAAATTTCAACAAGAAACAAGGTCTACAGTACAAGTAAAGAAAAAAATATAAAAATTGTTAATTTGTAATTATATCACACAAAAATATTTTTTTGCAATTTGTTGCATATCTGTGTCCACCAGTTAAGACTCCTCAGCAACGACATGAAGTTGAAATTTATGACAGGTACCAAATTTATGACAGGTACCAAGGTCCACTGTCCCTTGGTGGGAGTGGGTAGAGGTATCAAGCTGAAATTTATTTCACATACTAAGGAGCATGATCACTTGGTGGCATGGGAAGTTTAAGCCACTAATTCAGTGCAGTCACAAGATACAGCCATTTATGTTACATATTTCAGTACTTCCAAACTCATTCATCAATATCTACTGGGTACTTCCCGTTGACCTACAGTCACAAATTTCAACAAGAAACAAGGTCTACAGTACAAGTAAAGAAAAAAATATAAAAATTGTTAATTTGTAATTATATCACACAAAAATATTTATATCACACAAAAATATTTTTTTGCAGTTTGTTGCACATCTGTGTGTCCATCAGTTAGGACTCCTTTTTTCCAGCAGCAACATGTTGTTGAAATTTATGAGAGGTACCAAATTTATGACAGGTACCAAGGTCCACTGTCCCTTGGTGGGGAAAAAACTTAGGCTTCTAAGTCAATGCAATCAAAAGATACAGGCATCTGTAAAGAAGAGTTAGGGATCTCAAGTTGAAATTTATGTCAAATACTACAATCTACAGTACCTTGAGGTGTAAATAATTTAAGCTTCTAAGTCAATGCAGTCAAAATATATGGCTACATATGTCATTCATCAGAGCTATTTACATATATGTTGGGCCTGGTGGTTTAGTAGCAAAGTGTATGCCTGGAAACCAAGAGGTTGCAGGATCGAGTCTCAGTCAGACTATCAGTTTTTCAGTCTTTGTTTTAACCCATTGTTCATTTGTGTGAGTCACAGGAAAGATGTGGTTTGGATTCCACATCACACTGTAGGTCACCTTACCCTGGTTGGATAACGGATAAGAGCAGCAGGTTGGGAATACGCAAGTCACTGACCTGGTGTCCAGTACAAAAATTTGCATCAGCCCATTGAACCATATGACGTTATTTTCTATGTGCAAGATACGTTTTCAAAACTTGTTACCTTCTATTAATGTCTTGTCCTTATTTAGCAATTATGTAGCTACAAAAAACATGACAGAATACGTTTTGGGTGTTCAAATACTTGTGGCAACTCATTTCTAAGAAACAGCATAACTGTGTTTAACAACAGAAGTGTAGCCTCGCAACACTATAACATGTCATCAATGACAAAGTTTCCTACTTAACAGCCAGATGTGTGTGGCAACTGTGGTTCAGCTACTTCATCTTATTAGAGTAAAATTACCCTCACTTGCAATTCTCTCTGTAGAACATAGGTTTCAATAATAATGAGTTTACTTGATCTGTGGAAAAAACTGTACCATACAGAAAAACATTAATACCAAATCTGAAATCAGCATAAAAATTATTCCAAGAAAAAAAAAATTTATGTGAATCTCAAAAATCCTGATGCAGAGTGTGATATAGCCCCCCTACTATGTCTAATTTCTGTGCACTGTTTTCTATTCATAATGCATGATTAATTATGTCATAGCGTTTCCCACAAATCCCATACTGATACAGTTTCTCCATTACTTTGGAATGATTCAAACAGTCAAATGCTTTAGATAGGTCCATGAAAATCCTCTAAGTCTTCTTTTGGCTGTTACTGAACTCAGAGTATGTTCGACTAAAGTAATCTGTTGAAACCATTATTATTGACCTCCCTTTTCTGAAACCGTGTTGGGACAGGTGTGGTATTTTAAATTTAGTTATAAAAATTGCAGTTCTACTTTTTGCCATCATTCACATACTTTTGCAAAAGCAGATCAATAACACTGCCTTGCAGTTTCCCAATTTACT
Source organism: Schistocerca nitens (assembly GCF_023898315.1). Taxonomy (NCBI): domain Eukaryota; kingdom Metazoa; phylum Arthropoda; class Insecta; order Orthoptera; family Acrididae; genus Schistocerca; species Schistocerca nitens. The sequence continues at coordinate 561,686,072 of NC_064614.1, read as the reverse complement.
TCTGTACCGTTTCTTAAATAGTGGATTTGCTTTATTCACTTCCACTTTATTCATTTATTAGGTGATACATAACACTGTCTACGGCAGATGAATGTTTGATTTTTAGTTGCCTTATTATGTTTGAAATTTTTGTATCAGAACTGGGTTGGATGCAGTAGCTGCTGGCCAAGCATATGTATACAGTATTTGTATCTGAGTGGTAATACTAAAGGTGGATATAGTGTAGAAAGCAGATATCAATATTCTGCTCTGTTTACACCATTATATTATCATAACCGATTCAGTTTGTGTCAAAACAGCTCTTAACAACAAACCCCTTTATGCAAAACATATCTTGCTACACCCATGTAGTTTACCACATATATTGCAATTGCTTGAGTGCAATTATACTAATTGTCCAGTGATTATCACAAACCATTGTACTATTTGATCTGAAAAATGACTTCAATATGACTTCCTTCCTCTGTTACAGCACTAGAATCTCAGAACATCACGGTTAAAATGCAAGTTATTGAACTTCTCTGTGCTGTGTGCGCATATTCTTCGAAAGGACATGAAATGGCTCTTCATGCTCTACGGCACTTCAAGGTAAATATTTTGTTCTTCCATTTAGGCATTCAGTAATCATGAGGTTAGAAAGCAAACCTGCTTTAAGTCAGTCAGTTGGCCAACATGATGTCACTAAGAAGTACATAGGATTAAACTAACTGCCATTCCATTATTTTATGAGTTCCCTGCTAAAAGAACAAATTATCAAGGCGCCATATTTTCTAACTGCATATGACAAGTGATGATTCATGATCAAAGCAAACATTTTTCCTTCTGTGCACAGGTTACTTGTGATCAGAAGCATGGGTTTGACATAATAGTGAGTGAACTTCGCAACACAAAAAATGTCGAATATCAGACAAGGCTGCTTTCTTTCATCAACTGCCTAACACTGGGCTGCCACAATGTCCACAAGCGTGTGCAGATCAGGAATGAATTCCTAGGTGAGTAATTATTTATTCGCATTTCTATCTGCCTTCACTGTGCAGTGAATGTGTGGCTTAAAAAATCTGTAAAGAATTACCAATAAAAATTCATAGTATTGTTACCCTGTTTGTTATCTCAAAACAGAAAAATGTTACATCTGAAACACATACAATATGTTGCGTATTCCTAGGTCGTGGGCTTGGACCAATCCTGAGTTCGCTAAGTGCAACTGATGATAAGGAGCTACAGATGCAAGTTTCAGCATTCATTGATTACCAACACAGAGATGAGATGGAATTAGAATCAACAAAACAACTAACTCATCATCAGTTGTTTGAAACAATATTCAAAAAGGTACACATTATTGTCCTTATTGCTACTGATAAATAGAAATACTTTTGGTTGGTGTGTGTAACCTCCATTAGTAGAAGTACCCATGTGTATTGTGCCACAAAGAGAACAGTAATGAATTAATTTTTTTGTTTCTGTTAACAGGTAGCAGATACACCACATGCTGTCAGGTTCCACTCCATGCTACAAAAGCTTGCACAGCTAGATCCAACAAACCCAAATGTGTAAGTTATCAGAGCTTAAATTACAACAGAAATACTTGGCATAATGTTTACCTTATGATAAGTATAACTATGCATGCAATGTCTGTAACCCACTGATGTGTGCATATATTATACTACTATACCTTTCAAGTAAAATAAAGGCAAAATTTATATGATTTCAGGGACAGTGTGTGGGAAGCGCTTGACTCACTTTCATCTGAAGCTATAAAACCTGGGTTTTCTATCCACAAAAAGCCAGCACACACTCAAAAATATCATGAAAGAAGAGCTGACAGTATTAACAAAACACATTCTTATGATATCCTTAATACAAGCACAGTGTCTACGCAGACCGAGGTGGAATATACCAGAGAAGTAAAGCAACTTTGTGATAATGAGAAACAGCATCAGTTCTCACCATCAGAAGCAAAACTGTCATTCCCAGCACCACCTCCTCTTCCTCCTCCTTCACCTTGTCTGCCACTGCCACTTATTACAGTGGTGTCATCAGCTATTCCATCAGCTTCAGGGGTGTCATCACCTTCATCACTTGCAGGTTACAGTTCTCAACAAAAAAATCATGTAGCTTCACCTCCTCCAATTCCCAATAGTGACAGCTTTGAAAAACTGATGTTACATAGGAGACATTCGCTTCCAGCACATTTACCAGATTCTGCAACTTTGTGGACACCAGTAAAAGACAAGTCTAACACACTACCACTGCCCAAGCGGAAGATGAAAACCCTAAGCTGGACAAAGATTCCAGTCTCTATGATAGGTAAGAAAAATAATGATTTACTCACTTCATGGTACTTTTAAGTTCATTACAGTTGTAATAAATACAGAAGATATAAAGTAATTTTAGATTTGTTCACAAAATGTGTAGTAATAACCACACTGACAGCAATATGTATGGTGATTTTATTCATCTTCTGTAGGTAAACACAGATTTTTGATTGTTTACTGCTGGCAAACTGTTCTAACAGAAGTCTAATTCTTTGTAGGTGAATCAGTATGGACTGAAATGCAGAGCAAAGCAAAGAGTCTTAGAGTTGATTTCAAGCAAATGGAAGAACTGTTCTGTCAGAAAACTGCTACTGTGAAACATCGAAACTCTTCTCCAGTAACACTTTCATCACCAATAACTCACAAGATCACTTTATTGGAAACCAAGAGAGATTTGGCAGTAAACATTTATCTAAAACAGTTCAAATTGGGAGCAAAAGCAGTCATAGAAGTTATAAAGAACCTTAAAGGAGGTGATATAGGTCCTGAGAAACTGAAAGCTCTCTTGCCACTACTTCCCACAGAAAAAGAGGTAGGCCAAATGTATGACAGTTTTAATTTTAGATCATAGTAATTAACACAATTAAAACACAATACATACTATTCCAGGGAGCTCAAAAATTATACATTAACTGAGAGGTTTATCTTATCTGTTACAGCTGACTTCAGTCAGATCCTATTCTGGAGATCTGGATCGTTTAGGAGAGGCAGAGAAATTTTATCTTCAGCTATCAGAAGTACCTTCCTTTGCCCTCAGGATTAAGGCAATGTTGCTTGTAAGTAGAAGGTCATGTCTCCATTATCAACATCATATTGCTAAAAAATAAAAATAATAAATCCTGACTCATTTCTGTGCATCAATTAATTTGCAGAAAGAAGAGTTTCCTTTAAGAACATCTGAACTGAAAGAACAACTAAATGCCGTTGCAGATGCATGCAATAAGCTGAAGGCTAATAAACGTTTGAAAGAATTTCTAGCACTAGTGCTTCAACTTGGAAACTACATAAATGCTGTAAGTATTCCTAACATGAAGCTTTTGCGAGAAGTAAATTCATAAGTTAAAAAAGGAAAAAAATGTAAGGTACTGTGTGTGTGTTCCAGGGAAGCTATGCCGGCAATGCAGCAGGCTTTACACTCAGTACGCTACCAAAGCTCCTAGAAATAAAAGCAAACAAACCAAGGCTGACATTCTTGCACTATGTGGTAGAAGTTGCAGAAGCTAACAATAAGGAAATATTACAATTCACAGAAGATATGAGTAACATGAAAGAAACGGCAAGGTAAGAGTCCGTTACAGTTATATCGTTAAAATTGGCAATGCTTGGGGCTCTCTAATTATTAGTAGAAAATCTACTTATAAGAATTTCATTCTGTTTGATTCTAGTACAAATAAGAGCATTAGTTATTTAAGTGTGCTTATGCCTTAATTTCTGCTCTGTGTGGGTTTATTTTTTATCATATTGACACTAGAGTCTTGTAATATACAATATACTTGGAACCTTGTTCATCTTCTCCATACCTTTACTACAATATCCATCGAATTTTTGACCTAAATAATACAAATTTTGACAGACAGAATTTTCAACCTTGCTCTTGCAATTTATCTGTTTGTTTCTCAAAAGTTACATATCTGCCACCTGTCATTTCCCCCTAACCACTCTTATATTTATAAATATTAGCAAAGAGTTGAAAGGGCCCACTTTTCTTGGTACAATTTTTACATTTGTTTTCTGAATTGGAAATAAATTTGTAATTAAGTATCTCATTTGTACAACATTTCGATTTTTCAAAGTATATTGTTATAAACTAAAAAGTAAAGTAAAGGTATATGGCATAAATGGCTGGGAGACCCTGAAGGGCAGGTATATTTCCTTCACAAAGTATGAGAGCCGTGTGCGTAAGCCTGTCTGTTAAGTGTAGGCGGCTGTCTCCTGTGTACATGAATATACAGGGTGATTATAATTAAAGTTAAACTTTCAAACCACCGTAGAAATAAATACCACTGGTCGGAATGACGTCAAATTGCAACGTAATGTTATTGGAGAAGGGGGAAAATGTAAGGCAGAAGAATAATAAATAGTTACAAAATGTAGCAATAGGTGGTGCTGTAAGCATCATAAATTTAATAGTGGTTGACTACAAATGACAAATTAATCATACAACAATGCCTAAGGTATATGTTTCTCATTAAACAAACTGTACTACTCAGTGTGTATGGGTGTACAGGTGTGATACTGATAGTTACGTAAGCCCATCCACCACAATAAGATCATATCGCATCAGACGGGAGAAATCAGCATAAAAAGCATTGTTTTCTTCTGCCCTGTGTTTTGCCCCTTCTCTGAATCTATTCCGTTCCATTTTGATGTCATGCTGACAAGTGGTGTTATTTCTACAACACCCTGAAAGTCTAACTTTAATTATAATCACACTGTACATATTGGGTGTACAAGTTGACAACATATGGAAGTTTGGGTCAGATAGCCAAATAGCAAAGCGACCACTCGCGATAAGCAGGAAATCTGGATTCAAGTTCAGGTCCAGCACAAATTATCATTGTTGTCATTCCACTCCACAGCTGATAGTTTTCCATATTCAGAACCGCAAATACATTTCTTGTATTTCATAATGGCTGTAGTTGCTGCTGTGTCAGACATATACATGTGGCTGAAGGAACATAGCATCATAATTTGGAATAACACAGGCATTGCAATGTCATATCTATCCCCTGACACTTTGCAAGAAACTTTCAAGTAAAATGTATCCCCTGTACGGGATACACATAGTGGATGTACAAGTACATGTTGTAGACAAATGGTTGACGAAAAATGCACGTTTGGGCCTGGCGATGTGCTATCAGTTTCCATTTGTTTCTACTTGAGAATAATATACACCATTTGAAAACACTCTTTAGCATTCAAGAATATTTGTAGAAACTCTAGAAAATCAAAAGACAATTTTCATGTTTTTTTATTTTTAAAATTACATTGATATGAAATATCGAGATGTTCTAGTGATCCCCACAATGTGAAGATGATCACTTGAAACACTCTTATCTCTGCGACAGCAACTGGTACCACTGCATACTGAATATATAATGACTGCAATGTGGAATAGGTGAACCAAGGGTAGACACTATTTGATATTTCAATGTATACTGGTCTTGTACAGAACTTGCATCAATAGTGCTAATTACTACATAATGACACATTAACAAAAAGGTTGTGTTTATAAAACAAATAACAAAATAATTACTTCCAAACAGAATGTCTGAATGAAAGATGGTTTACAATGTTTCAGGATATCAGTGGAGCTGCTCCAGGAAGAAGTGATGAAACTTATCAGTGATGTCAAACATGTTGCATCACAGCTGAAGGAAGATACAAGTGGAATCAGGGTGCAGTTCAAAGGTAATGAACACAACTTCCGGCACTGTTAATTTAAATAACCTTGTTGCATAAATAAATACTTCTTCATCCCATACCTCCGATCATGATATAAAATAGATCTACAAATTATTCTCACTTTAGAATTTGTGCTTGCTATTGTTAAAATCTGTTTTGCTCTTCTTTCCACAGATTTCTTTAAGGCTGCCTTGAAATGCAGTAATGAACTTCAGCAGGCTATGAATAAGGTGAAGGCTTGTACTCATTCTTTAGCCAAACATTTCTGTGAAGATCCTAAGAAATTCAAGCCAGAAGAATGTTTCCATTTGTTTGCTGAGTTTTTTACCATAATTCAGAGAGTTCGACTGGTGAGTTTCTGAGATTAATTTTGACACTTTCCTTTATATTATTTGCCATTTCCGTTACATTTTCAGTCTGTAAAATAGTGATATTTGTAGCCATCAGAAGCTGGAACAATGCTGGCAAGTAACAATAAACTTCAGCAGCCATGGTGCAATTGTTGATCATTTAAGGTATTAGGAAGTAGACATGGAATATTGAAAGTGCCATACCAAAAGCCAACTGCATAATAATGTCTTTTTGCTCTGATATTCTCAGTTATCAGTCAGTTTTACCGACACAGTTAATTTTGTTCAACAGATGCAATTTATTGTTTTAAGTATGAAGTAAAACAATGCTTACTCATTTAAATTTGTATCTGACTAACATTACTTTATACTAAAAGCGCAAATTTTGCAACAGGAAAATGAAGAGCAAAGGAAATCTGAACAACAGCAAATTCAAGAGCAGATGGAAACAGACAAACTAACTGCAAACGGAGGTAGAGGCAGAAAAAAGTTTTTACCACATGGACAATATACTGCAGCTAAACAGATTTTAAGGGATATTTGCAGTAAAAATTTCAAATTACGCCGTACTGAAGCTCGGTACTGAAAATTTTGTGCTATGAAGTGGAAATTTGTACTGAATCATGAAATATGACGTGTGAATTAATATCATAAGTATGTAACTGACATGTTCCTTCATACCTAGGACAAGATACATTTAATGTCATGGCTCAGTAGCTCTTTATTGTCAGTGGTGTTTAATCTACTATTTCAATGTGTTTTGCAAACATGACTTGTCCATATATGTAAATGACTTTATAAATAAATTTTTTATAATTAAATGATAGAATCAATGTTCATCTATTTCTTTTAGGGTAATTTTCAAGAAATTCATCACATCCTTTTTTTTTCCCAACATTGTACACAACTCTCATGCACACCATTAATGCAAGCCAATCAAAAGTAGTGAACTATCAAAGGTAGGTAAACACATCAGCTACTGAGTCACATTTAATTATTTGGAATTTATAGATGGGTGCATATTAAGCAACAGCTTCAACTTTAAATTATTAATGTCATTAACAATGCTGGAGTCCACACAATCAAAAAATTTTGAGCACAAATAATTCAGGTTTAATGAATATGTCACTATCAAACAACTAACTGGCTTTCGTAGTCACTTTAGGGAAACCCTCAGTAGAGAAGAAAAGATGTCAACAAAAATGAAAAGAAAGCCAATAAAAAAGTTGTGAGGTGACCTATTGTTATGCAATACTTATTCTATGACAAAAACATAGTGATAGTTTGTAATTGTCTTTTAGCTTTAACATTGGTAGTGTCATCAAAACTTAATATGTAATATGATATCCTTTTGGTTATGTATGTTCCTCAAAATATGATGCCATTTGATTAGTTGTTAGGAACCACATTTTCTTAGAGGAAAGTGAAAAATCTTCAGGAATGCTATTAGGGACAACCTTAAAAACGTTACAAATATCATTTGGCAAATCCATAGAGTAACTGGAATTTCATTGTCCAAATCTTTACAGCAGTGGTGGATCTATCGTTGGTTTTTGACAGCCATATTGTTGACACACATTCAGAACTTGTATGGTTGTGTCTGATCAGAAAGTTCTGTAATCCCTTCACCATAAGAATAAACCTGATGTAAAAAAAAAAACACAAAAGCGATGATTGGTCACAAGCTGTAGCACACGTACACTGATGGTGTTACGCTCTTGGAAGTAGGTCCAACTTATGTATTAGATATCTTATTACTAAGTTACGTTCAATGAAACTTTGAGATATTCAAATGTATTAACAGCCATCAATGCTTTTGTTAATCACGCTTTTGCTATGTAGTTTTTATTTCTAAAATCATGTACAGTCACAGTCTCTGCAGCATTGTGCTCTGATTGTCACACTGTTAATGCACAGTATGAAAATGGTTGAGGCAGCTTTCTATTTCGTAGTGAAACACGCAGGTGGAACATAGTTAGAAAGTGCCGAGAAACAGGCCGTTCTTCATGTTTTTTTATTAATTTACAGAGATAATCAGCTTCAAAGTTTTGCCAGAGTTGTAAACAATGCAGTTATTAACAAACCCACATCGAACATATAGCGCAGTCGGTAGCAGGAATTGCGTTCTTCGTGCATCGGTCCAAATCTCCCTGGTATCAATTTTTTTCTCGTTCAATTTGAGATACCTAGATCTCATAATTATAGAAGTCAATATTTTTATGAATTATGCACGTCTTCTGGTTTCTAATTATATACTGGACGCGAAATTCCTGTATCCATTTCAAATACAAATTCTTAATTATCGATGTTTTATGAAAGACTGTTAACAAGAAGTTGCTTATATTAAGAAAACATAACAATTTAATTTTTAAGGCGGAAATGAAAAACCAAATCCTCTTTATTTGAACTATGTCCATCGTTTTATACCACAGAGGTAAATAAGTGTCGTAGAAACATGAAAAACAATCATTTTCACAGCATCGAGCACGTTATACAAATGCAGCATTTTTACATTTGCTTCTGTACCATTACAATATGAACTGATCTGGAGCCAAGCTGTGGGATTTGGCCCAAGAAGCAAGAAAACTGTTAAGCTGCCAGTCGTACTGGAACTAACACACACAGCTTTTTCACACTACTGATGAGTGCTGGCAGAATATAGAACAGCTCGTCATAAAAAGAGAGAAAATGTTGCATCTAATTGGCTTTGTGCATTATGTTGTTGATAGGCTCGTTATTAAAGTAGCAGGTTTGTTGGTTGGTTGGTTTTGGGGAAGGAGACCAGACAGCGTGGTCATCGGTCTCATCGGATTAGGGAAGGATGGGGAAGGAAGTCGGCCGTGCCCTTTTAGAGGAACCATCCCGGCATTTGCCTGGAGTGATTTAGGGAAATCACGGAAAACCTAAATCAGGATGGCCGGACGCGGGATTGAACCGTCGTCCTCCCAAATGCGAGTCCAATGTCTAACCACTGCGCCACCTCGCTCGGTAAAGTAGCAGGTAATTTTTCCAGAACAGAAATGTATTTCTCAGATTCAGAAAAGGAAGGAGCTACCAGATTAGCAGATGACTAACTATATATAATAACTTCAGTGGCTTCAATATTTAACTATGCAGTGAAATCCTTCAATACTCTCTTACGTTACACACAGCTCATGCAGGAAAATTACCCTGTGGTTATGTCAGGAATTTTCATCACTCTTGTTTTTAATTACAATAGTAAGGTAAAGGCACCGGTAGTTGACAGAACACCAGTAGCTGACATTTTTTTTAAATACAAGTTCTTAAAATTAGAATATCGCTTTACTCAGAGATAGAGTTTTGACTGTTGTTGTATGGTTGTGCCATCTACAGTGTAATTTGATAACTATCATATTTTTCTAGCAGCAATCTTGAAGTGGGTGTTTCTGTTTGCAACAGTGCATTTGTGTTTCTCTGCTTTCGTTGATTCTCTTCTCAAAATCGATAAGGAGGTAAGTTTTTTGATGTGGCAAAGCAAACATAATATATTATTATTTTTTGTGTATAGTTTTTAGATGGTTCCAGTATTAAACAAAGTAAGCAAATTTGTGAAATATTTGCGATTTTAAGTTATTGTATGGTCAGGGATCAGGTGTCAAGTACAGGTGCTGATATGTTCCTTACTTTTACTAGTTGACACATCTGTCAACTACTGAGTCCAACAACTTTTTTAATACCTTTTTCATTCTCTGTATCCTCATAAGCTTAGCTCTATGGAGTTTGTGTTAAATTTATCATTGCATGTATAGATCCAGTAGTTGACACCCTATGTCAACCACTAGCTCATACTATGTCAACTGCTGGTGTTCAAGTAATGTGAATTTCTGACATAATGTTTTATATTATTAAGGTCATTATAATGCCACCAGTAAAAGGGAAGATGCTCAGTTATCCAGAGGAACAAATGCAGCTTGCCATCGATGCAATGGAATGCCTGTTTCTACAGCAGCAAAAAGTTTCTCCGTTCCTCGAATTATTTTAATGTACAAAGCCAGAGGGAAGATGCCTAGAAATCGTTGCATGGATCCTGATACAATTCTTACCAAAGAAGAGGAGGATTTATTACTACACTGGATTTGTACTATGGCTAAGGCCAGATTCCCCAAAACAACGCGAACTTCTGGACAGTGTGCAGCACCTGATTGAACAATTGAAATGTAAAAACCCCTTTGTTTATAACCACCCAGGGAAAACTTGGTACAATGCTTTTCTGAAGCGCCATCCCAATACTGGGATTAGAATGTCACAAAATCTGACATCAAGCAGGGTAGGAGTAAAGCCGGAAGCTATAAGAAACTGGTTTGATGAGATAAATAAATATTTAACAGAGAACAATTTTAAGTCAATTCTTCAATGTCCCGAAAGAGTTTTTAATGTAGGTAAAATTGCTTTCTTTCTGAACCCCAAAGGAAACAAAGTGTTGGCCCTGAAGGGAGAAAAAAATGTGTACCAGCAAGTGAATTGTGACGAGAAAGAATGTCTAATGGTTTTGTTGACTGGAAATGCAAATGGTGATTTAGCACCTCCATTGGCAGTGTTTAAATACATTAGAATATGACAGGAACTAGCAGAGAGAGTACTAAAGCATTGGGGAATAGGTAAATCTGAAACAGGTTGGATGACAGGTCCATTATTCTTTGAATTTATAACAAATGTTTTCCATCCTTACCTTCTAGAAAAGGAAACACCATTGCTAGTCATTGTGTTTATTGATGGCCATGCATCACATCTCACCTTACACTCTAGTAAGTTTTGTGATGAGCATGGGATAATACTCATAGCTTTGCTTCCAAATTCTACACATCTTCTTCAACCTATGGATGTTGCTGTCTTTCATGTTTTAAAGGAAATTTGGAAAAACAAGGTACATCAGTGGATATTGGAACATTTGGATCAACCAATGCTTAAGAAGATCCATTTTGCACCCTTACTGGAACAAACTCTGGATGAGTTCATTAAACCGTCTGTCCTGCAGAATGGACTCAGGAGGACTGGACTTGTTCCATGGAATCCAGAGACTGTAGACTACTCAAAAATTCCATCAGCGAGCGATGGTGTTATACTTACCACTCACAGAACTGCCACTGCTGAAAAATTAAACTTAAGAGTTGGATTAGAGGTTCTAGAAACATATATTGGGAAAGATAAACTGTCATGTTTTGAGTCTTCAAGTGGTGTGTGGGAAGGAAATATAAATGACCAGTCTTTGTTTTTGCTCTGGAAGGAAATTAAAAATGATTGTCATAATTCTATCCTTTCCCAGTCTGTTGATGACACAAACAACTGTGTGGCAAATCAAAATGAAAAAATGGAGGAAGGAAATGTTCATCCACATGAAAAACAAAATAATGAAGTAATCAAAAATAAAAAATAGGAAGACATGAAAAGCTTGGCAGGCAACAACCAAAATAAAGAAATAGAGGAGACTAACGTAACAGACCAGTGTGTCACACCTAAGAATTCAATGAAAAATTCTGATTTTCCTCAGTGTGCTCTTAGTGGAAATATTAATAGGAAATCAGGGAAATAACTAATCCCCTCCCCATTCAAACATGCATTATTTTGGCCACAGAGTACAAGAAAACCAGGGAAAAGAAGATTAAGAGAAAAACTTCCATGTGTTGTGACATCCAACCAGTGGCAGGAATATCATCATAAGAAAGAACAACTGAAGCTACAAAGAGAAAGACTAAAAGCTGAGAGAGCAGAAGCACAAAAACTGAAGAAAGAACAGTCTGAGATTGCTAAGAAATTCAAGAAGCAAACTAAAGCAGTGAATTGTAGAAAGCCAAAAGTGCACAAGAAAAGAAAATTTTCAGTATCCTCAGATTCTGAAGATGAAGAATGGAGTGAGTCAGGCAGCAGTATGGATGACATTAGTATGCTCCCTGATAGTGATTCACAGACATCTGATGTCAAGGAAGATGACAATTCTGATCAAACAATTATAACAGAAAAAGAAACAGCAAACAAAGAAGAAAATACGCATAGATTTTATAAAAATGATGAATTTCTTCTTGTTTCTTTTCCTGAAAAGAAGAGATATTTCAAATATGTTTGTATTGTTCAGTGTATGTTTGAGGATGGTGAAATAGAAGTAATGGCTCTAAAATTTTGCAACTGTCAGAAAAAAGGTTTTTATGTTGATGAAAATGATGTTAGTGTTATTAGTCCATCACAGGTTATTGACAAGCTTCCTTTACTGCTCTCAAATATCATTAACGAATATTTGAAATATGAATTCCAAAACAGTATTGACTGTGATGTGTAGACTGAATTTATTTATTTAGCGTCAACTACTGAAAATTTTTCCTGTCAACTACTGAAACTTTCATGTCTCACTACTGTTAACTACTCATGACTGCACTTATACTTTTGTTATAATTTTTATTTACCATTTAATGTACCTTAACTTAGTGAATTATAATAAAATCAAATCACAAAAGATCAAAGAACCTAAAGATTAATTGTGTTTGTGCCCAACATCCACTTGTATTCATAAATATCAAATTAAAGTAGTTTCATTTCATAAGGTGTTAGCTAAAAATGATAATATGTTGCGGCTTTCCTCTAGTCGTATTGTGGGGTGGCTGGTGGAATTTATGTTGTTATTTAAGGTTTGGTTTGTAATGTAGAAAAGATGCATTTCCCGGCCTATTAGCAACATATGTGGGGCGTCAGGTAAAATAATTGTTATTATAAATGTTCCTATTATCTATGCAGTCTTTTGCCGTTCTCAACACTGGCTCACTAACTACAATATTGGCAACCAGAAAGTGATTAGCAAAACGTGAAGCCTGTAATTAGAATTCCTAGTGCCCACTTCATCTGAGAAATACACTTATAGCTACAGCTTATAGTTCTGAGGAATTAGGAGATTGTCTGGGATTCATAATAAAAAAAAACGATTCTCTAAAAATGTTCACTATATTCTGAAAGTCACAGACCAAAAGAATCCACACAATCCAACTACCAGAGCACTTCAGAGTCTAATGCGCTGATGCAACTATAACTGTTCAAACTAAATGTTTAAGTGAATGCTCGCCATAATTTGATGATAATGTTCATCAAACGCCACGCAAAATAATGGTAGAATGTTTGCCCCGCAGCGGCACGTGAAAATAGATCATTAAAGTCATCCCAGAATTAACACTTCACTCGAAAACGATTTCATGGTTACGCGTATCCCGAGTAACTTATTACGGCATCCGAGGCTGTTTATAGCAATGAAACCGATGCGATGCGACTCCCGGCACAGATGGTGCGCTAATGAGTGCTTGTCACAGCTACTGGGTTCATCGACACCCAACAGGCTATCCTCTACATTCTCACTTACCTCCTTTCCTAAATCGATTAATACAGTATCAACATCCTGCACAGGCACTTTAGATAAGAGCACATCATCCTCATTGTAAATATAAGCATGAATTTCTTCTGCTTCTTCACCTGACAATTCAGTATTTTGTAGCTCTTCCATATCGTTACACTGCTCCGCCTTCTCTTTCTCTTCCCACTTAGAAAGCGTTTCTAACATGGTATCTATCAAATACTGTGAGTGATCTAATATTTCTGCTGTATCCTTAGATGCTACCGACCCCTCATCCACATGTTCAGTCTGAGTATTCTGCTCTGTCTTACCAATTATTGTAATTACTGGCTTAGGAAATGTAGCCACCTGGTGAGCGCCAGTGTCCTCATAGACGGGAACTAGTTTTCCTGCCTCGGCCTACTACTGTTTCCTTTATTTCCATTATAGTTAACTGGCACAGCATTGCTTTTCTGCACTGTTGTTTACCTGCATAATTTTGTTTGGAACAAAATTACTATCATTTGGATGCCATTGTTGGTTCTGATGATTATTTCTCCAATTCCTACCTCTCTTAGGATGGCAAACACCTACTGTTCTGATGTTTACATTGCCATTCTGCTCGTTCTTAAAATTACTACTAGTGTTATTAGCATTTCTGTTATTACGTGCTTGCTCCTCATTGGCAGCCACACGCTCTACACGTTCCAAATATTCAATGAAACGATCCACATTGTCTCTAGGGGCAGATATAATTCTAGTTTGCCAATACCATGGCAGTTTGGCTTCAAGACCTAGTATTATCATTTCAGGTTTTAGCTTTTTGACCAAATGTGACAAACGTGAGATCCATGACCTAGCAAACTCTTTAATAGATTCCTTGCCTACACTGAAGTGTTTTCCACTCCAAAATTCTCTCAACACTTCATTTTGCTTATTGCTAGACCAATACTCATTAATGAAAGCTGTTTTAAATTCCGCTAATGTTTTACACTTCAACATAACATCAGCTGACCAACGCATGGTGTCACTTGCTAAATGGCTTCTAATAAATGAGATTTTCTCTCGTTCAGACCAAGTTGATGGAATCACATCTTCAAAATCATTCCAGAAATCTAGCAGGTGGATATTTTTATCTGGATCCAACAGCAAGAACTGCTGACACCCAATAAAAGCGGCGTTTGCAGCTACAACTTGTTGTATACTACCATTACCAGAAGTTACTGAAGCTAGTTTATCGTCAATGTTAGCAATGTTAGTACTGATATTTTCTACTCTCATTTCAACATTATCTACTCTTTGCTCAATATGAGTAGTATCAGTTTTGATTGTGTCTACTTCTACTTGACATATGTTTACTTTTATATTAACATCTTTAAACCTATCTGAGCACAGTTCAGATTCCGCCTCGATCTTTTCTGTTAACTTGTGCTCCAGCTTCGCATCTTCCATTTCGAAGTCTCTGCGAACCTCAGCAACCTCGGATTTTACTGTTTTTATTCATTTCAGAAAATGGTTGAGCAACTTTTTTCTTAATATCCTCATGATTGTAATCAATTTTATAATTCAAACTGTCCAGATCCTCTTTCAACTTATTGCAACCACCCTTGAAGGTATTGTCCATTACCTCCAATCGTTTATTAAAATTAGTTTGGCTGGCCACAATCTCATATTTTAATTCAGCATTACTGCTTTTGACCTCAGTTATTTCAGACTTTAATTCAGCATTACTGGTAGCTATTGCTTGTAATATAACATTTAAATCAATAGCCCCAGTATCTTTGGGTTGCTCACTAGCTGGTTTTTTATCATACTCAGGTGACGAAAAACTAGCTCCAACACCAGAATCATCAAAACTAAATGAAACTTCTGATTGATCATTCATATCTAACTTCTCCTGTTTAAACTCTACCATCTCTGATGACTGTTTCGTTTTTAACTCATCAGATAAACTATCATCCAATAAATTAACAATTTCTGATTTCTGCTTTACTACATGGGTCTCTATTATTGAATCATTGCCCCTTTTCACACTACTGCCAGGAGACAATACTTCATATTTCACTTTAACATTACTATTGTCATGCATATTTACACTTGAACCGTTGTCTGAATTTACAGTTCCCTCAACAGACATAAGTTCTGATTTAAGTTTAACCTCAGTTTCTTCTGGTAGTTCCATCGCCGACAGTCTTTTAGTGCAGGTTAGTAAAATTTTTAACAGCTTTTCACTTAACTTAGTTCCTTCTACACAACGTATGGCGTTGCTGGTGCGGCGTACCAGGATTACTGATGCGACGCGGCGCATTGAACTGCAGATGGCACTTCGACGGCTGCTGTGTGGCCCGCAACTGTAGGCGCGGCTCCGGTTGCTCCGGCAGATGACTGAGGTGAGGCGAAACTGGCTTCTCGTGATGCCGGCAGTGCCGCTAGGCTCAGTGCCAGCTCCGTCAATCCAGATGCGTTGTTAATCCAATTGCGTCATCCACATGCACACGTAACACTATCACTGTTCCCTTACTCAGTTGCGTGTCGCAATTTCACTCCCAAATCCGAATATTTAAAAATCACTTTCACTTTTACTCAGTTTCTATTACCAGCTGATGCACCAATTGTGGTGCGGCTGGTGGAATTTGTATTGTTATTTAATGTTTGGTTTGTAATGTAGAAAAGATGCATTTCCCGGCCAATTAGCAACATATGTGGGGCGGCAGGTGAAATAATTGTTATTATAAATGTTCCTATTATTTATGCAGTCTTTTGCCGTTCTCAACACTGGCTCACTAACTACAATATTGGCAACCAGAAAGTGATTAGCAAAACGTGAAGCCTGTAATTAGAATTCCTAGTGCCCACTTCATATGAGAAATACACTTATAGTTACAGCTTATAGCTCTGAGGAATTAGGAGATTGTCTGGGATTCATAATAAAAAAAATGATTCTCTAAAAATGTTCACTATATTCTGAAAGTCACAGACCAAAAGAATCCACACAATCCAATTACCAGAGCAGTTCAGAGTCTAATGCGCTGATGCAACTATAACTGTTCAAACTAAATGTTTAAGTGAATACTCGCCATAATTTGATGATAGTGTTCATCAAACGCCACGCTAAATAATGGTAGAATGTTTGTCCCGCGGCGGCACATGAAAATATGACATACGCAAACTGAAGATGGATCATTAAAGTCATCCCAGAATTAACACTTCATTCAAAAACGATTTCATGGTTACGCGACTCCCGGCACAGACGGTGCACTAATCAGCGTCTGGAGAGAACTGGGGCCTTCCGTCCTCCCACAGCGTTCTTATATATAAAGCCGCGGTGCGGACGGCTAAGGGAACGCCTGATCAATTCGGCTCTCCCGTCTAGCCGCTGGGCTAGTAATGCACCACTTTAAGTTATCGAATAAATCATTGCTTCCTTTGCTGATGGCCAATGAAGCTCTCAATTTAAATGTGCAATCAGCACACAGGTAAGTAATCATTATAAAAGTCTGACGTGGCTAAGTCAAATATTTTGGGCGAGAGAATTAATTTAATTACACTACACGCAGTAGACGAGCTCTGAACTTGCCCTTTGGAGATGCGCTATCGCTATAGTTTTATAGTTATTCAATTGAAACTTCTCACATCTTTATGATTATAGCGGATCTCCCTTCTACTTAAATTTAAACATCCTAGCCTTATTTATTCGCCTACTTAATCAATCTTGCTTCCTTAATTTCTAAGACAAAAACCAGAAAATCATGAATTTCAACTAAAATTTTAATTTGTGAGATCCAGAATACTGTTTCTACTCAATTATTATGGAAAAGGAATCTAAATATAAATTTTTAAGTTTCTAGCTCTTTTCTGTTGCGCCAATGATTTTTACAGAAAAACGTCCAAATTTTGAAAATGGTTAAAGTTATTGAACTGATATTCAACACATATTGATTTAGTATTACTCCTGACATGCTAGAAACGTTTCAGGTTATTTACTTGATTTTTAAAGTATTGCGCAACATTTATGACGTCAGAGCCAGGCTGGCACACAATGGAAAGACTGATGTGAATTTTATAAGGCGTGAGTAGGCTACTTCCCTACAGTATAAGGGGCATATTGTGGGAGATTTGCAGGGTATTATTTCATTCTGCAGAAAAATTAAATGACATTCAAACTTGTATTGCTCCTCTGCTCGTTTCTTTTTATGTGTGTACTGCAGCTGGCTACGTCGCTATATGCTAGCTGTACCAGCTGACTGGCCAGTGCTGTCCAAGCTAAATGCGCCGGTAAAGCTGTTGTCCTGTATTATCGCTAAGTCAATGTGCGCATAACGCACAGAAAAAAAACGTACCCTTATCATCGTACTTGACAGTACTCAAGACAGCTTGACTGAAGTCTCACGTTAAACGGAAATCCAATGAGGTTCCAGCAAACGTGGAGGAATACATAATGCAGTGTTTACGTTAGGTTTATTCTTATGGTGAATGGATTATAAATGTAACTGATGTTATACACATTTAACATTCTGGCGGGCTGAATGGAAGGCCTCTCCAGTTTGTCTGACGAACCAGTTTCAGGCTCTGTCTCCGGCTGATACCGATCTTCGGCCGGACATGGCTGCTTGTCCTGTTCCAGAGATTGCCCCTCAGTCTGCAAGATCTGGGTGGCGCACAGGGTGTGCTTACTGGTAGTTGGGAGCTCCAACGTCAGGTGCGTAATGGGGCCCCTTAGGGATATGGCAGCAAGAGAGGGGAAGAAAACCAATGTGCACTCCATGTCCATGCCGGGGGGAGTCATTCCAGATGTGGAAAGGCTCCTTCCAGATGCCATGAAGGGTACAGGGTGCACCCATCTGCAGGTGGTCACTCATGTCGGCACCAATGATGTGTGTCGCTATGGATCGGAGTAAATCCTCTCTGGCTTCCGGTGGCTATCTGATTTCGAGAAGACTGCCAGACTCACTAGCGGGATGAAAGCAGAGCTCACCATCTGCAGCAGCGTGAACAGGACTGACTGCAGACCTTTGGTACAGAGCCAAGTGGAAGGTCTGAATCAGAGGCTGAGACGGTTCTGCGACCAAGTGGGCTGCAGATTCCTCGACTTGCGCCACAGGGTGGTGGGGTTTTGGGTTCTGCTGGATAGATCAGGAGTCCACTACACACAGAAGGCAGCTACATGGGTAGCAGGGGTTGTGTGGTGTGGTCTGGGCAGTTTTTTAGGTTAGATGGCCTCGGGCAAGTACAGCAAGGGCAACAGCCTCAAAGGGTGCGGGGCAAAGTCAGGACATGCGGCTACCAAAGTACCAAGCAGCAATCGGTATTGTAATTGTAAACCGTCGAAGCTGCATTGGTAAAGTACCGGAACTTCAAGCGCTGATAGAAAGCACCGAAGCTGAAATCGTTATAGGTACAGAAAACTGGCTGAAGCCAGAGATAAATTCTGCCGAAATTTTTACAAAGGCACACACGGTGTTTAGAAAGGATAGATTGCATGCAACCGGTGGTGGCGTGTTTGTCGCTGTTAGCTGTTAGTAGTAGTTTATCCTGTAGTGAAGTAGAAGTGGATAGTTCCTGTGAATTATTACGGGTGGAGGTTACATTCAACAAGTGAGCTAGGTTAATAATTGGCTCTTTTTACCGACCTCCCGACTCAGCAGCATTAGTGGCAGAACAACTGAGAGAAAGTCTGGAATACATTTCACATAAATTTCTTGAGCATGTTATGGTCTTAGGTGGAGATTTAAATTATAGACTGGGGCACTCAGATGTTTAGGACGGGTGGTAGGGACAGAGCATCGAGTGACATTATACTGTGTGCACTATCCGAAAATTACCTTGAGCAATTAAACAGAGAACCAGCTTGTGGAGATAACATCTTGGACCTACTGATAACAAACACACCCGAACTATTCGACTCTGTAAGTGCAGAACAGGGAAACCGTGATCATAAGGCCACTGCAGCATCCCTGAATATGGAAGTAAATAGGAATATAAAAAAAGGGAGGAAGTTTTATCTGTTTAGCAAGAGTAATAGAAGGCAGATTTCAGACTACCTAATAGATCAAAATAAAAATTTCTGTTCCGACACTGACAATATTGAGTGTTTATGGAAAAAGTTCAAGGCACTCATAAAATGCGTTTTAGGCAGGTACGTGCCGAGTAAAACTGTGATGGACGTGAAAAACCCACTGTGGTTCAACAACAAAGTTAGGAAACTACTGCGGAAGCAAAGAGAGCTTCACTGCAAGTTTAAACGCAGCCGAAACCTCTCAGACAAACAGAAGGTAAACAATGTCAAAGTTAGCATAAGGAGGACTATGTGTGAAGTGTTCAGTAAATTTGAAGTAAAATTCTATGTACCGACTTGACAGAAAATCTTAGGAAGTTCTGGTCTTACATTAAATCAATAAGTGGCTCGAAACAGCATATCCAGACACTCCGGGATGATGATGGCATTGAAACAGAGGATGACACGCGTAAAGCTGAAATACTAAACACCTTTTTCCAAAGCTGTTTCACAGAGGAAGACTGCACTGCAGTTCCTTTTCTAAATCCTCACATGAACAAAAAAATGGCTGACATTGAAATAAGTGTCCAAGGAATAGAGAAGCAACTGAAATCACTCAACAGAGGAAAGTCCACTGGACCTGACGGGATACCAATTCGATTCTACACAGAGTATGCGAAAGAACTTGCCCCCCTTCTAACAGCCATGTACCACAAGTCTCTAGAGGAACGGAAGGTTCTAAATGACTGGAAAAGAGCACAGGTAGTCCCAGTCTTCAAGAAAGGTTGTCAAGCAGATGTACAAAACTATAGACCTATATCTCCGACGCTGATCTGTTGTAGAATTTTAGAACATGTTTTTGCTTGCGTATCATGTCGTTTCTGGAAACCCAGAATTTACTCTGTAGGAATCAACATGGATTCCGGAAACAGTGATCGTATGAGACCCAACTCGCTTTATTTGTTCATGAGACCCAGAAAATATTAGATGCAGGCTCCCAGGTAGATGCCATTTTCCTTGACTTCGTTTCACACTGTCACCTGATAAACAAAGTAAGAGGCTACGGAATATTAGACCAGCTGTGTGGCTGGATTGAAGAGTTTTTAGCAAACAGAACACAGCATGTTGTTCTCAGTGGAGAGACGTCTACAGACATTAAAGTAACCTCTGGCGTGCCACAGGGGAGTGTTATGGGACCATTGTGTTTCACAATATATATAAATGACCTAGTAGATAGTGTCGGAAGTTCCATGCGGCTTTTCACAAATGATGCTGTAGTATACAGAGAAGTTGCAGCATTAGAAAATTGCAGCGAAATGCAGGAAGATCTGCAGCGGATAGGCACTTGGTGCACGGAGTGGCAACTGACCCTTAACATAGACAAATGTAATGTATTGTGAATACATAGAAAGAAGGATCCTTTATTGTATGATTATATGATAGCGGAACAAACACTGGTAGCAGTTACTTCTGTAAAATATCTGTGGGAATGCGTGCGGAATGATTTGAAGTGGAATGATCATATAAAATTAATTGTTGGTAAGCCGGATACCAGGTTGAGATTCATTGGGAGAGTCCTTAGAAAATGTAGCCCATCAACAAACGAGGTGGCTTACAAAACACTCGTTCGACCTATACTTGAGTATTGCTCATTAGTGTGGGGTCCGTATCAGTTCGGGTTGACAGAGGAGATAGAGAAGATCCAAAGAAGAGCGGCGTATTTTCTCACAGCACTATTTGGTAAGCCTGATAGTGTTACAGAGATGTTTAGCAAACTCAAGTGGCAGGCTCTGCAAGAGAGGCGCTTTGCATCACGGTGTAGCTTGATGTCCAGGTTTCGGAAGGGGGCGTTTCTGGATGAGGTATCGAATACATTGCTTCCCCCTACTTATACCTCCCGAGGAGATCACGAATGTAAAATTAGAGAGATTTGAGTGCGCATGGAGGCTTTTCCAGCAGTCGTTCTTCCCGTGAACCATACGCGACTGGAACAGGAAAGGGAGGTAATGACAGTGGCACGTAAAGTGCCCTCCGCCACACACCGTTGGGTGGCTTGCGGAGTATAAATGTAGATGTAGATGAATTGTAGTTAAAACTGCCTGAAAACTTTTTGCTTCAAAATTATCACACAGAAAAATATTTCACATTCACTAATTTTTTCCCCCAAGCAGAGACTTTAGTTTTCAAACTGTCATTTCAAGTCAGCCACCGCATTTTATCATCTTCAAAAGTTCATTTACAAAATAGAACAGAATATCACAGCAGTCTTGTTACTCCAACAACATTAGAATCTGGAGCTAAAACAGAAGCAGTTGTAATAGAAGAATATTTGTTGCTAATAGGCGGGCCGGAGCGGCCGAGCGGTTCTGAGCACTTCAGTCTGGAACCGCGCGAACGCTACATTCACAGGTTTGGATCCTGCCTTGGGCAAGAATGTGTGTGATGTCCTTAGGTTGCTTAGGTTTAAGTAGTTCTAAGTTGTAGGGACTGATGACCTCAACTGTCAAGTCCCATTGTGCTCAGAGCCAACCCTTTGTTGCTAATAACAGTTGTGCAAAAGGACAGGTATACACTTGCACACACACACACATATCCATCCGCACATACACAGACACAAGCAGAAATGTATGTGTTTGTTTGTGTTTCTATTGACCTGCCAGCGCTTTCATATGGTAAGTCACATCATCTTTGTTTTTAAATATATTTTTCCCGCGTGGAATGTTTCCCTCTATTATATATATATATATATATATATATATATATATATATATATATATATATATATATATATATATATATATATATATATATATATAAAGGCCTCACCTTTAGCCCCACTCCCAGATTCAACCAAACAGCCCTCGTCAAAGATTTACTGTCCTACTCTCTGCTGGAAATATCACTTTGCCACGAAGAAAAATGATCCTAATCGTACTCCTAATGATCCAACTCCCCAGGACACTATCCAAATTGAACCCTGCCTGGAACAGTTCCGTCCTCCGTCGCAGCGGGACCCACCTCATCTTCCTCAAAATCACCCTCTCCAAACCTTCCAGGAATTTCTGACTTCCAGCCTTGCATCTCAATCCTTCTTAAAAAACCTAAATCCTACTCCCAACTTCACCACTGCTGAAGCCCAGGCTATCTGTGATCTGAAGGCTGACCAATCCATCGTCATTCTTCCGGTGGACAAGGGTTCCACGACCTTGGTACTTGATCGTCGGGAGTATGTGGCTGATGGACTGCGTCAGCTTTCAGATAACACCACATACAAAGTTTGCCAAGGTAATCCCATTCTCGATGTCCAGGTGGAGCTTCAAGGAATCCTGAGAACCTTAGGCCCCCTGCAAAACCTTTCACCTGACTCTATCAACCTCCTGACCCCACCGACACCCCGCACCCCTACCTTCTACCTTCTTCCTAAAATTCACAAACCCAATCATCCCGGCCGCCCCATTGTAGCTGGTTACCAAGCCCCCACAGAACGTATCTCTGCCTACGTAGATCAACACCTTCAACCCATTACATGCAGTCTCCCATCCTTCATCAAAGACACCAACCACTTTCTCGAATGCCTGGAATCCTTACCCAATCTGTTACCCCCAGAAACCATCCTTGTAACCATTGATGCCACTTCCTTATACACAAATATCCCGCATGTCCAGGGCCTCGCTGCGATGGAGCATTTCCTTTCACGCCGATCACCTGCCACCCTACCTAAAACCTCTTTCCTCATTACCTTAGCCAGCTTTATCCTGACCCACAACTTCTTCACTTTTGAAGGCCAGATATACCAATAATTAAAGGGAACAGTCATGGGTACCAGGATGGCCTCCTCGTTCGCCAACCTATTCATGGGTCGCATAGAGGAAGCCTTCTTGGTTACCCAGGCCTGCCAACCCAAAGTTTGGTACAGATTTATTGATGACATCTTCATGATCTGGACTCACAGTGAAGACGAACTCCAGAATTTCCTCTCCAACCTCAACTCCTTTGGTTCCATCAGATTCACCTGGTCCTACTCCAAATCCCACGCCACTTTCCTTGATGTTGACCTCCATCTGTCCAATGGCCAGCTTCACACGTCCGTCCACATCAAACCAACCAACAAGCAACAGTACCTCCATTATGACAGCTGCCACCCATTCCACATCAAATGGTCCCTTCCCTACAGCCTAGGTCTTCGTGGCAAACGAATCTGCTCCAGTCCGGAATCCCTGAACCATTACACCAACAACCTGACAACAGCTTTCGCATCCC
This sequence comes from Schistocerca nitens, assembly GCF_023898315.1. NCBI lineage: Eukaryota > Metazoa > Arthropoda > Insecta > Orthoptera > Acrididae > Schistocerca > Schistocerca nitens. Next base: position 561,662,420 of record NC_064614.1, on the reverse strand, counting down.
GTAACTACCCTCCTGATCTGGTACAGAAGCAAATAACCAGAGCCACTTCCTCATCCCCTCAAACCCAGAACCTCCCACAGAAGAACCACAAAAGTGCCCCACTTGTGACAGGATACTTTCCGGGACTGGACCTGCCCTGAAATGAGATCCATCCTTCATGAAATCCTCCCCACTCCACCAAGAGTGTCTTTCCACCGTCCACCTAACCTTCGTAACCTGTTAGTTCATCCCTATGAAATCCCCAAACCACCTTCCCTACCCTCTGGCTCCTATCCTTGTAACCGCTCCCGGTGTAAAACCTGCCCCATGCACCCTCCCACCACCACCTACTCCAGTCCTGTAACCCGGAAGGTGTACACGATCAAAGGCAGAGCCACGTGTGAAAGCACCCACGTGATTTACCAACTGACCTGCCTACACTGTGATGCATTCTGTGTGGGAATGACCAGCAACAAACTGTCCATTTGCATGAACGGACACATGCAGACAGGGTTTGTTGGTAATGAGGATCACCCTGTGGCTAAACATGCCTTGGTGCACGGCCAGTACATCTTGGCACAGTGTTACACCATCCGGGTTATCTGGATACTTCCCACCAACACCAACCTACCCGAACTCCGGAGATGGGAACTTGCTCTTCAATTTATCCTCTCTTCCCGTTACCCACCAAGCCTCAATCTCCGCTAATTTCAAGTTGCCGCCACTCATACCTCACCTGTCATTCAACAACATCTTTGCCTCTGCACTTCCGCCTCGACTGACATCTCTGCCCAAACTCTTTGTCTTTAAATATGTCTGCTTGTGTCTGTATATGTGTGGATGGATATGTGTGTGTGTGCGAGTGTATACCCGTCCTTTTTTCCCCCTAAGGTAAGTCTTTCCGCTCCCGGGATTGGAATGACTCCTTACCCTCTCCCTTAAAACCCACATCCTTTTGTCTTTCCCTCTCCTTCCCTCTTTCCTGATGAGGCAACAGTTTGTTGCGAAAGCTTGAATTTTGTGTGTTTGTTTGTGTGTCTATCAACCTGCCAGCACTTTCGTTTTGTAAGTCACATCATCTTAGTTTTTAGATATATTTTTCCCACATGAATGTTTCCCTCTATTATATATATATATATATATATATATATATATATATATATATATATATGTCTGCTTGTGTCTGTATATGTGTGGATGGATATGTGTGTGTGTGCGAGTGTATACCCGTCCTTTTTTCCCCCTAAGGTAAGTCTTTCCGCTCCCGGGATTGGAATGACTCCTTACCCTCTCCCTTAAAACCCACATACTTTTGTCTTTCCCTCTCCTTCCCTCTTTCCTGATGAGGCAACAGTTTGTTGCGAAAGCTTGAATTTTGTGTGTTTGTTTGTGTGTCTATCAACCTGCCAGCACTTTCGTTTTGTAAGTCACATCATCTTAGTTTTTATATATATATATATATATATATATATATATATATATATATATATATATATATATAGAGGGAAACATTCCACGTGGGAAAAATATATCTAAAAACAGGACGATAGACACACAAACAAACACAAACATACGCACAAAATTCAAGCTTTCGCAACAAACAGTTGCTTCATCAGGAAGGTCTATGTATGTGCGAATGGATATGTGTGTGTGGGCGAGTGTATACCTTTCCTTTTTTCCCCCTAAGGTAAGTCTTTCCGCTACCGGGATTGGAATGACTCCTTACCCTCTCCCTTAAAACCCACATCCTTTCGTCTTTCCCTCTCCTCTGATGAAGCAACTGTTTGTTGCGAAAGCTTGAATTTTGTGCGTATGTTTGTGTTTGTTTGTGTGTCCATCGACCTGCCAGCGCTTTTGTTTGGTAAGTCTCATCATCTTTGTTTATATATATATATATATATATATATATATATATATATATATATATATATATATATATATATATATATATATATATACACTCAAAAAGGAACAACCTATTTAAAATTCAGAAGTGCTTAAGGTAAGATTTTATCTACTTTCATTGTGGGAGCATTCCAAAAGGTAAATGAATGAAGTTAAATACAGAAACTTGGAAACAAAAATAAATAACTTTATTTTCTTCCTCATTAAAGAGCAAAAAAGGTGACAAAAATTTTAAAAAGATGGTAACCTTAAAAGTGAGAAAGGTAACTGAGTCCTCGCCCTGAATGAGTAGTGACAGTTTTAGCCATCTATATATGACATATGCAGTGAACTATTCTGACAGCAGATTTATGTCCAATAATGTAGCAATGTGATGTGTGATTGTCTGGATTTTGGATCTACAATGCGGATTCATATTTTAATGTGGGTTAGGAGTGTAGCAGTGAGATGCAAGGAGAAATTTTAAACATTGTGGGAAAAGGAGAAACAATTACATAAAGCCTGTTATAACGTGGAATGCCGAGTGGAAAATTGCACCGACACGTTCATCAGAGTACTAATTTTGAGATCCATTAATGATATTTTGAAACACTGTGTAGAGTGAAACAAGTTGAAAACATAATCAGAAGTGGGAATGGTAGGCAAGAAAGAAAATGCAAATAATGCTCTAACCTTTGCACTGGTTAAAGTCATTAAATCTTTATGTAAGTAGTCTCAGAACAGTTTCAGATGACTGTATAAACTGCAAACACTTGAAAAAATTTTCTGGCTTTACTCTTAATCAAAATATGGTGAACTTGAAGCTAATGTTGTGGCATTAGCTTCAGTGAGGACCTCATAAGCAGCCAAGAGATACATGGACCAGCCACCGGGCACTGCAACAGTGCTGTCACTGCACCCTGTGTGACTGTCAGTGGTAGTGTTGAAAACATGGTGTTTCCACAGCTGAATTTTTGATAGGAGCCTGCCTCTTGCCATAACACCAGCTAGAGAGAGAGTATAAATGCTTACAGCACAGGCGTTAGCAGCATTCCTTCGGCGTTATGAATTCGACCAGACAGTCTCCGCATCAGTCTAATGTAAAGCAAAGCTGTTCTGGACTCACTGAGCAGCATCAAGAAGCAACTGAAACTGCTTATCTCTCGCTGATGCATCAGTCTGGACGGTTTCAGGTACTGAACTGGGTCTGCGGAGGCAAGGTTGCCCATTGGGTGCCGTCGCCAGTCTCGGGTTTGACCAGGTGCCTGCATTCTTTTTGAGGATGTCCATGTAGAAACTTGTATAAGTGACATGTGGCATTTGTAGCAACAAAAAACAAGCAGAAGGATTTATATATTGAGCAAACTATAAATAGCAGTCAAATGAAAACAAGGCATATGGGAAGAAAGTAAGTAATCTCTTTATTGTTTCAAACATAACAGCCCTAACTGTTAATGTGTTTATCCCACAGTAGACAAGATCAATGGTTTCATGGAAAAAATGTTTGCAGTTGGCTACAGAACTATGACTGTACCCAGGTGTGCACCTCTTCATCTGAAGCCAATCGATAGCCATGAATGTCTTTATTCAGGGCCTGAAAATATAGAAACTGAATGGGGCAATAATAGGGACTGTATGGAGGATGTGTCAGGCCTTCCAGAGAAACTTCTGCAGTGTACTTGAAACAACAGTGGGCAGGAGTGGAGGAGGGGGAGGGGGTAGTTTCGCTGAGAGGCACTTACACCTCCATGCAGTCCTGTTCTCTCCCCATACTGCTTCCATATTTTCAGAGCCCTGTAGAAATTCATTCATGGCCGTCGACTTGCTTCGGGTGACGAGATGCATGGCAGAGTACAATCATGTTCTATAGGCAACTGTGAACATTTTTCCACGAAGGCATTGACTATCTTGTCTCACAGTAGAATAAATGTATGAACAGTTATGGTGATTACTTCTGAAATAATGAGCATTTTATTTACTTATCATCCACATGTCTCACTTCCAACTGACTGCACCTTGTAGCCAAAGAGAATGTAGTGTTGTATTTTACTCTGAAGGGGGGGCATACAGAAAAACTGTGACACAAGGGTTAGAAGAATAGTTGATCAGGTACTTGACATATATGTACCCAGTGGAATAGTTCATGATGGAACAGATCCCTCATGGTATACAGTCACTTAAAGAAGGTTCTGAAGGACAAGAGACTACTGAATAATAAGTGCAAAACAAAGCATGGGGCTATGCTGAATGAAACACATTTGGCAGTGAAGAGAGCAATGAGTGAAGTCTTCAATGATTACAATAGCAGAATATTGTCAAAAGTTGTCTGACAGACCGAAATAAATTCTGGTCTTATGTAAAAGCTGATAATGGCTTCAAAGTTAGTGTCCAGACTGTCATGGATGAGATAGGGACTGAAACACTGAAGCAGAAGTGGAAACAATGAAATCCATTTTCAAACATTAACTGACAAATGAAAATCCAGGGGTATTGCCTCAGTTAAATTCTCTCACCAGCACAAAGGTGAGCGAAAAGATATCAATTAAATTCTCACAGCCCTACCAAAATGAGTGATATAATATTAGTGTCACTGGTGTTGAGACATAACTGAAATCACTAATAGTGTACAGAGCTCCAGGGCCCAATGGAATCACTAACAGAATCTATAATGAATTTATGCCAGATTTAGCTCCTCTTTTAAGCATAATCTACTGCAGACCCATCAAACAGAAAACTCTGACCAGTAGTCAGAACCAAGGGTCACATCCAACCACAAGAAGGATAGCAGAAGTGAGTCACAAAACTGCAATCCAATACCCTTGATATCTATTTGATACAGAATCTGAGAAAATATTCTGAGATCAAGTGTAATGAGTTATCTTGAACAGAATAACCTCATTCATACCAACTGCCATGGTATCAGGAAACTTCAATACTGTGATGTGTAGCTTTCACTTTTCTCATATGACATCCTACAAGCTATGGACCAAGGCAGTCAGGTAGATGCAGTATTTCTCAATTTCCTAAAAGTATTTCACTCAGTACTCCACCTATTGTTATTATCTATGATTGTATGGGGCATCAAATGAAATTTGTGTATGGGTTAATTATTTCGTACTAGGGAGGACACAGCATGTTACCTTGAATGAAGAGTCATGGACAGAGGTAGAAGTAACTTCAGATATGCTCCATTGAAGTTAGTTGGGTTTCTTGCTGTTCATGTTGTACATTAATGACCTTGAGGGAATATAAATAGTAATCTCAGATTTTTCACAGTGATGCAGTTATCTATAATAATAAGTGTAACACAAACATTCAAAGTATTACGAAGACTGGTGATCTGTTTCAAAAAGTTCAAAAATTTAAAATTGTGCACTGCACAAAACAAAAAACATACAGTGTCCTATGACTGCAGTATCAATGAATCACAACTGGAGCTGGTCAGATCACCATATTGCATCGACAATTAAACACTACAACATGCTGTACATATAGTGAAATACAGGAAGAATCTTACTGAATTACATTGCTCTCCCACTGTGGACTGGAGATTGCATATTATAGTGTGAAACAGATCTGCAGCCCAACATTATATCACTGCGTACCGTGCCGATGTAGTAAACATACAATTCGGATCCTGCACCATACAAAATCAGTCCTTTTACATCATTCGTACACATACCGCGAAGACAGACAGCACCGTATATACTTCTCACAGCGCTAGGTATTTTCCCGCAGCTGCCGATCACAAGTCATCCACCACCAATGCGTGACCAGAGCACCCTCAGTGGACCAAAGTCACTCTCAGAACTATTCTACAAATTTGGGCTCGTTTCCCCCTTAGCAAAAACGCGTTACTGTTTCTGGTCTGGACCTGCATGCTTGCTTTTCTACATCAATCTCTAGAGTCTTGGATTACAAGAACACATGTATTTCTGCGTGGTTTGCAATAATATTATACCATTTTCACGGTACTTCTCGATATCAAGCATACTACAGTATCCTACCGATCGCTCATGCAACATAATTTGGAAGATATAGACTTGATATTATTTCTCTACAAACCCGAAACTTTAGCAAGGTGGAGTGTGTGGTAGACCACTGAGTATTTAGAAACTTATCCCGTCTGTGAAGACCTTTCGTGAGAACTTGAAACAAATAGAGGAAACTGATTTTTCCGACATGAATACAGATGTCCGTGATGTAACAGATTCCAAATCACCCCTATAATTTACAAAGTGAGCTAATGTGTTTCTCATATCTAGAGAACCAGCAAACGTGTCTTCCACCTGCTAGATGCATAAACCACAATTGATGTTCCCTCAACTAAATAAAGGCGTGAAATGTGCATAAGCAGTCAACCGAACAATTTACATGGGAGGAAATAACGGTCCAGCGCAAACACAACTCCATTTTCAATCTTCTCAATTTTCCACAGATCATGAAAGCTATCCAACACATACCAAGTATTAGTTCGCTATTCAGTCATCTAGAGGATCACACGGATAAGTCATATACATTCCTACATTTCAACAGCCCTCTCCATTCAGGCAGACACTGCTGTTAATGAGAAACGTGGATCATTCCCATCACCTGCGCTGCATGCCAAGCACACATAGGCAGAATCTTCCTAGAAAACTGGTCACATATATGTTTTATCATTGTACTTACAGTTAAATGTTACAATTACAGTCTCAACTGAACGACATTAGACAATGAGCGAAGTAGCGTAAATACACCCTGCTGACGGCTGTGGCTCTGGAAGTAGAAATATCTGTACTATACTTAAGACTTGACATACTCTTCCCTCTGCTATCACAATATTCCACAGTCATCTCCTTTGCACATGTCGGAACACAAACACATACTTTATAAGCCTGATGCTCAAGGTGAACCTGTCACACATCCCCTACTACTACTAAGTATCATACTTGGCCAATAAGTGATTCCAGACAATACAAAATAATGCTGAGAGAAAATCAGCGATGGGAGGACATGTATCATAAGTTTTTCTTGTGAGTGTTACCACTGTGTCTTAGAAAGAGGTGTAATCGACCAGATGTTAAAATACCCAATTTGCGACAACTACTGTATTTTACTATCACAAGTGGTCTTGGTTCTAACGTGCACACAAGTATCCATGTTAAAAACTATAGTGCCTTTATAAATCGAAGTATGGCATTACCTCCAAATGAATTGGTTTTTCTGGACAAATACCGAGACAGTGATCGTAGGAGTGGTTATTATCAGACCAGCACTCCAGTTACATGTAGCCCATGATGCAACCTGATGATAAAATAGCTGAATTTTGAAAATGATTCGGCTAAGGAACTTGGTATGAAAGCGCTATCTGCAACTCCCTCACGCCGCTAGATATTTCTCCCGTATGTGTAACTTATTCTGTCTTGATACCATGTCAGAGGTTCTGCGACATAGGCGATGACTGATTGAGAAGGATCACAAAAAGTAGTAGATGGTGCGCTGACTGAGGTCGTAAGAAATGTACACTAGCTTTTCCGATCTCTAGTGTTACGCTATCCGCTAGAAATGATGTCTGTGATTTGGAATCAATTCCTTCCATTCTGCTACAGTAAAATTCCAATGTGGTTTTAGTCAGTCCCTAAGAATCCTGCAGCTGCTCCCATTTCTGCAGCTTTGGACATGTGATCGTTGGAATTTAAGCCAGAACAGAGCAGAAGTCACAGAAAACCATATCCAGCACCTTCTGCAACCCATATAGAAACAGAAAAACCTGAGTTAGTGCAACAGGACCGTGTTTTGACTATTCGGTGGAAATGCACACATTGTGGTGTGCCTCCAAACTAGATACATATACTATAGTCTGAAGCAGATCCACGTCCATTCCCATCTATCAGCCCAGCAGGCTATCATCGTTACTCTCTACCATCCAACAAACAAAAATTATGAACTTTAAAATCTCCATTAATTTCGTCCGATATAGAACTCACCTAGGCACTGTTCCTGGCGCAATGACGTATAGCTGCAATGTTGTTTTGGTACAGAGAGATAGTTCTTGTGATGCTTCCAAGAATAGCATTACTCCTAGCAATCCTAATGGGACACCCCATCCGTCACTGAATTTACCTGTCAAACTGCTGCTGCTGCTGGTGTGGGACGATCATATTAAATGTTCAAATGTGTGTGAAATCTTATGGGACTTAACTGCTGAGGTCATCAGTCCCTAAGCTTACACACTAATTAACCTAAATTATCCTAAGTACAAACACACACACCCATGGCCGATGGAGGACTCGAACCTCCGCCGCGATCAGCAGCACAGTCCATGATTGCAGCGCCTTAGACCGCTCGGCTTTCCCTGCGCGGCCGATCATATTAAATATACAGCTTTTGATCCACTGCAGAGGGCAGTTTAAGGTTCCATCACCTGTAGGAGGATGATCGTATCCCACAGACTATACTGTAAATCGCAAGAGACGCTCCCTGTGGTCCTGTCTCGTTGTTTGAAACATTATTTTTTCTGCTGTAACATGTTTTGTACACTGCCGTGCATTTTGTATTTCTTCCAAGACTTCAAGGTCTGTGTCAGATTCTAAAGTGACATTAAGACGTTCTGATCCACGGCCTCTTGCAGAAAACTAGATGTCGCACAATGATAATCATATTGTTACTACACGCCACAAACACTGGATGATTTTAAATAAAAGAGAGTTACAACATAAGCAAATTGGGGGAGTTTTGCGACGTTGTGGATGGTTTCCAAACTACAGTCCGAAAGTGATTCACATGCTCTACATTTAAACTCATCTGTAATAGTCATGAAGTAGCTGATGACTCTATGTTCCGTTTCAACTGATCCATCATAATTGGAGTCATGTATGCAATCACTTTCTCTGCTATTTACCCCAAAATGTGTTGTCCATCCACAAAAACTCTTTCTCCAACTCAAACAAGCGATGTCAGTCAATCATTATGTGGTAACCAACAGGGTGCCAGTGCACGGATGCGATGGAAAAGACACCATCAATGTACTCTAATAATAAGCATCACAGTTGATAGTACGAACAATTTTACAGTAATTTCAACACTGACCAATGATGCGACAGCATGTTTCCCAATTTCAGTATGACAGCTAAACCACCTCTTCTCCACTTTGCGAATATCGCTGCGAACGTGGATAGATGACTGTGCCCTGCATCCATGCATTGTTAATTCTCGAACATGTACACCATCAAAGCATATCACACAGTGCTCTACATATTTCTAACACCTCAAGCATAGTGCTTAATTTATGATCTATCACTCTGTGTATGGGAGTCACAGAGCATTCTCGCTGTCTTAGGGTAAAATTATAGAGTGAAAGACCCTCCTCACACTGTCATCGACCAACTCGCCCTGCAGCACCATTACCCATTTAATCTGCAACCGACCAGAATTATGCTGCTACAATCCACGTCTCATGAATGAGTGGAGCTTGCTGAGTCCTCACCCACCCAAGGGAACAAGATTTCTCAAGATATGCCCATATCGAGGACATTAGCACTCCTTATCGATGTATAGTAACAGGTTTCAAAGTGCCGTTATGTAATAGGAGACAGTTAAGTAGAACAAGAAACGGGTGATTTTTATGTGTGATGGAGCTCCAGATGGATGGAATTCGATGGATTTTTACGTAAATCAACCAAGCTATCAACTCTTAAGTACTGTTCTAGAGTCTAGGATCAGTACCTGAAAGGTATTGGTAAGAGAGAACATAAACACACACAGTCCTAAGGCTACAATGTTCTGCACTTAAAATGAGCTATAATATTAGATCGCTTGCGTTTCCAACCTATCAGTCGTATGGAATGTAGCGCTAAAATTCCAATGTAAGAAATATATTTCAAGCAGATGACATACATCCTTCCTCCCAACATTGCACCTATACGTCATCGTGCCAGCAACAGCGCCTAGGTGAGTTCTATATCGGACGAAATTAATGGAGATTTTATAGTTCATAATTTTTGTTTGTTGGATGGTAGAGAGTAACGATGATAGCCTGCTGGGCTGATAGATGGTAATGGACGTGAATCTGCCTCAGACTGTAGTATATGTATCTAGTTTGGAGGCACACCACAATGCGTGCATTTCCACCGAATAGTCAAAACACGGTCCTGTTGCACTAACTCACGTCGTTCTGTTTCTATACGGGTTGCAGAAGGTGCTGGATATGGCTTTCTCTGACTTCTGCTCAGTTCTGGCTTTAATTGGAACAATCACATGTCCAAAGCTGCAGAAATGGGAGCAGTTGCCGGATTCTTAGGGACTGACTAAAACCACGTTGGAATTTTACTGTAGCAGAATGGAAGGACTTGATTCCAAATCATAGACATGCGAATTGACCAAGATTTAAACTGGAATGAACACAGTGTGTATCTTACCCAGAAACTTAGCTCAGCATGTTTTGCCTTAAGAATAATATCCAAGGTATGCAGCAAAGAATGTATTAGAGCAGTGTATTTCAGTTATTTCCAATCAGTTGCAAGCTATGGCATAAGTTTTTGGGGAAAAACCAGGTCAAGACTAAATGACATTTTTATTATGCAAAAAAGAGCCATTCGTATCATGACACACAGCCCACCACAAACTCACTGTAGACCCTTATTCAGACAACTAAAGATACTTACAATACCATCAATATATATTTTCAAATGCCTGGAAACGATAAGTAAAAATAACTGCGATCTCCAAACCAACTCAAGCTACCATGATCACAATACAAGGCATTGTAAAGACTTCCACATTCCCTATGTAGCAAAAACTAGAAGTCAGAAACATGTTAGCCACTTAGGAATAAAGCTTTTAAATGCACTTCCATCTCAAATTAAAGAATTGAAAGGCAAAAATAATTTCAAGCATGAAGTAAAAAAATACTTGATGGAAAAATGCTTCTACAGTGTAAATGAATACCTGTCTCAGACTGTGAATTGAAACCTGTAGCCTATGATGTTTTCAACTTTGTAATTATGAAATTTAGGAAAAATCTGTTAACTATCCGTAATACATTTTTGTGTATATCCGTAACAAGTTTTGTGTATAAGGCATAGTTCATTATCTAAAAATTTTCATTGTGAGCATGTACTTTTGTTTTTTGGGTAATATGTTGTTGTACACTACTATTGTACTATGTGTATGTAATTTGTTTGCTGTTTGTATATGTTTGTCAATTTATTATGTGTATGTGTTGTTATGTGTTACGTTTAATCAAATGACAAATCCTATATCACATGTGTGATCTACTGGATGCTAAATAAATAAATAAATAAATAAATAAATAAATTTCTAGCGGATAGAGGATGACACGACGGGCGGATGGTCCCGATGGGCCACTTGTGGCCTGAAGACGGAGTGCTATAGTGCTATATTTCTAGCGGATAGCGTAACACTAGAGATCGGAAAAGCTAGTGTACATTTCTTACGACCTCAATCAGCGCTCCATCTACTACTGTTTGTGATCCTTCTCAATTAGTCATCGCCTATAACTCAGTGGCTATGTCGCAGAACCTCTGACATGATATCGAGACAGAATAAGTTACACATACGGGAGAAATATCTAGCGGCGTGAGGGAGTTGCAGATAGCGCTTTCATATCAAGTTCCTTAGCCGAATCATTTTCAAAATTCAGTTATTTTATCATCAGGTTGCATCGTGGGCTACATGTAACCAGACTGCTGGTCTGATAATACACACTCCTATGATCACTGTCTCGGTATTTGTCCAGAAAAACCAATTCATTTGGAGGTAATGCCATACTTCGATTTATAAAGGCACTATAGTTTTTAACATGGATACTTGTGTGCACGTTAGAACCAAGGCCACTTGTGATAGTAATATACAGTAGTTGTCGCAAATTGGGTATTTTAACATCTGGTCGATTACACCTCTTTCTAAGACACAGTGGTAACACTCACAAGAAAAACTTATGATACATGTCCTCCCATCGCTGATTTTCTCTCAGCATTATTTTGTATTGTCTGGAATCATTTATTGGCCAAGTATGATACTTAGTAGTAGTAGGGGATGTGTGACAGGTTCACCTTGAGCATCAGGCTTATAAAGTATGTGTTTGTGTTCCGACATGTGCAAAGGAGATGACTGTGGAATATTGTGATAGCAGAGGGAAGAGTATGTCAAGTCTTAAGAATAGTACAGATATTTCTATTTCCAGAGCCACAGCCGTCAGCAGGGTGTATTTACGCTACTTCGCTCATTGTCTAATGTCGTTCAGTTGAGACTGTAATTGTAACATTTAACTGTAAGTACAATGATAAAACATATATGTGACCGGTTTTCTAGGAAGATTCTGCCTATGTGTGCTTGGCATGCAGCGCAGGTGATGGGAATGATCCACGTTTCTCATTAACAGCAGTGTCTGCCCGAATGGAGAGGGCTGTTGAAATGTAGGAATGTATATGACTTAACCGTGTTGTCCTCTAGATGACTGAATAGCGAACTAATACTTGGTATGTGTTGGATAGCTTTCATGATCGTGTGGAAAATTGAGAAGATTGAAAATGGAGGTGTGTTTGCGCTGGACCATTATTCCCTCCCGTGTAAATTGTTCGGTTGACTGCTTATGCACATTTCACGCCTTTATTTAGTCGAGGGAACATCAAATGTGGTGTATGCATCTAGCAGGTGGAAGACACGTTTGCTGGTTCTCTAGATATGAGAAACACATTAGCTCACTTTGTAAATTATAGGGGTGATTTGGAATCTGTTACATCACGGACATCGGTATTCATGTCGGAAAAATCAGTTTCCTCTATTTGTTTCAAGTTCTCACGAATGTTCTTCGCAGACGGGATAAGTTTCTAATTACTCAGTGGTCTACAGCACACTCCACCTTGCTAAAGTTTCGGGTTTGTAGAGAAATAATATCAAGTCTATAGCTTCCAAATTGTGTTGCATGAGCGATCGGTAGGATACTGTAGTATGCTTGATATCGAGAAGTACCGTGAAAATGGTATAATATTATTGCAAACCACGCAGAAATACATGTGTTCTTGTAATCCCAGACTCTAGAGATTGGTGTAGAAAAGCAAGCATGCAGGTCCGGACCAGAAACAGTAACGCGTTTTTGCCAAGGGGGAAACGAGCCCAAATTTGTAGAATAGTTCTGAGAGTGACTTTGGTCCACTGAGGGTGCTCTGGTCACGTATTGGGGGTGGATGACTTGTGATCGGCAGCTGCGGGAAAATACCTAGCGCTGTGAGAAGTATATACGGTGCTGTCTGTCTTCGCAGTAAATGTACGAATGATGTAAAAGGACTGATCTTGTATGGTGCAGAATACGAATTGTATGTTTACTACATCGGCACGGTACGTAGTGATATAATGCTGTGTTGGAATTATGTTTCACACTCTAATATGCAATCTCCAGTCCACAGTGGGAGAGCAAAGTAATTCAGTAAGAGGCTTTCTGTATTTCACTATATGTACTGCATGTTGTAGTGTATAATTGACAATACAATATGGTGATCTCGACAAAATACAATCACAATGCTCTATTCATTCACAAGACCTCCTTTGTGCTGGGACGTAGGAGCGTCCACAAACTGATTCAAACAAGATGAGGGAAAGGTATGTACGGAAAGTCCTGAGAAAGAAAGTGTTGAAAGACAAGTTGAGTCATACCATCCATCTCTGGCAGAGATGCTGTCACTCATCCGCCAATGTGGCATTAGTACATCTCCAGATGTGTAGCTGTAGGATACCAAAAATTCCAGCCATTTTTTTCTCTTCTGTAAGACAGTGCTTCAAATTCTGTTTGCGTAATTGTTCTGATTTCCTCCATCTATGCTTACAGAGTGCTCTCTCTCCAAACAACAAGAACGCTTTTATAATTAACGGTGTTTTCGCAAGAGTGCACAGGCTTTTAGTGGTGAGAACGTTTAATGTGTCTGAGATGTATATAGATAGCAGGACGAACATTTCGCGCAATGTGTCAGCCCTGCAGAGTACACATGCATGGCTAGAGGTAGCTCGCATGCCCCATTAGGAACAGTGCACCCTGTGCTATTCTGTGACTTCAGTATCTGCAGCTATCGCGTCATCAACGGTAAACACACGTGCTGTCCAGAGGCGTCTCACGTATGGGGCTGGCGTGAGCGCGCCTTGGAGTTTTGTGACATAAGTATAACATTCAAAGAACTCTTACTGAATACCCGAAAATAGACCCAACTTTCGCCCTGTCGCTGTAGGCAGCAACGGAGTTAGTGCAATGGCTTACGCTGGCTTACGTCCGGCGATGGCCTCAACGTACATGTGCCCTTGGAGCGTCTGCACTCTGCACATAGGTCTTCCCTCCAGTCCGTTCGCATCAGCAACGGTGCCTAGGTGATCACGCATTTTGAGACGAATTTCTCAGATGTCAAGTATGAAAGGGACGCCCCTGCCTCATGCTTGAGGGACCCAAATGGGTACCTGTGCGTGGCTTCGCAGCTGACAGCCACGTCAATTCGCCAGGGCTGCCAGTAGCCTCCTGTGTGGTCCTGTGCACAAGGGGGCGGCAGGCGGTGCTTGCGCACCTTGAATGTGTGTCTGTTGCATTATTTGGTGAGCCAGTGTGTAGGCTGTGCTATTCATTATTTGGACAGTTTATGAGTTGATACTGTGTCTGCACATCAGTGTACCACATTATTTAGGAGGAGTTTGATGTCTGTGATTTGTGTGCTGAAATTATTTTGGTAAATTAGGAGTTGTTTACGTGTCAGTAGTGCTTTTATTTCGGTAATTGAAAAGTAGTTTACAGGTCTGTAGCCTGTGTGGCATGACCCCAAGTGTGTCAGAGAGTTTGTTTTGTATCAATGTGATAAATATATTATACTTCAAAATCCTTCCCTAAATAAATTGTTGCAAAATAAATAAAGCGCACTCTTTCCTTACTCTCTCCAGTAGCCCAGCGTAGGCTGAGTAATCTTCCCCTGCAGACAGCCATCTTGGATTATGTCACAGAATGGACGACAGTGCCCTCTGGTGGCGGTACAGTTGGACTCCAGACCTTGTGTTGAACACATTGTTTCCCACCATTTCCCCTTACCCCAGACCGCCATCTTGGATTACATCACAGAATGGACGACAGTGCCCTCTGGTGGCAGTACTGTTTCCCGCCATTTTCCCCCACCATCTTGGATTATGTCATGGAATGGATGACAGTGCCTTCTGGCGGTGGTACTGGGTAGTAGGTCAGTTGGACTCCAGAAACCTTGGCGACCACACTGGATGGCTGTACTGCCTCTAATTGTTTAAATAAAATAGTGCACGCAAAATAAAGACATGTACAGTAAAGGCTGAGGGCTGTTCCCTTCATTTCCTAGGAAGAGGTGGCAGTCGGATGATTTAGGTTAGTGGAGGTAGTCCAAATGCCCTTTTAAAATAAAGTACACTCTTTCCTCTCTCCAGCAGCCCAGTGCAGGTTGAGTCCTTTTCCCGCCAATCTGTAGGAAGAGGTGGCGATCGGGTGACTTAGGTTAGTGTAGGTGGCCCACGTAACCTATTTTCCCGCCATTTTCTTAAGTTAGTAGAGGTATCTGTGGTGTGTTGCATTGTCTGATGGAATTTGAACTTCCCACCAATTCATAGGAAGAGATGGCCATCGGATGACTTGGGTTAGTAGAGGTGGCCCAACTGCCCTTTCTTTCCCGCCATTTTTCTGATGTTAGTAGAGGCTGCATTATCCAGAAGCAATTCGAGCTTCTCACCATTTTGTGGGTGAGGGGGCTAGGTTAGTGGAGGTAGCCCAATTGACATATCTTCCCTTCAAAATTCAAACTTCCCACCTAAAGCCGCCATCTTGGATGACGTCATCAGATGATGTCATGGCCGCCATCTTGGATAACGGTACCTTGTGCTTGTCCCAATACTAAGGAGTTCAGTCTCACAGTAGCACTGACGAACTGTTGGACAGATACCTATAAACGGTAGTCAAGGCAAATGTGGGATTAGTGATACTTCTAATGTAGTCACAAATAACCAAAGTGAAAATGTAAATTCAAACTTTTGTCATGAATCCGAAACAGCAGATTCAATAACCAATAATCTTATTGAGAATTCTGAAATAGCCATGAATGATCTCACATACCGATAAGAAATGAAAATTTTCCGGGACTGCAGTGCTACACAAGGTATGTTTTATATGTAACCAGGCAGATGTGCATTTGATATGACCGGAAAAATCTGCTCTCATACGCAATGTGTGTTTTTTTGATATTTTTATATATGCACTGTGTAACCATGTAATGTTCTTAAATTTTGTATACACTCTCGGTAGATTTTATATATCACCAGACTGATGTGCTGCGCACAACCCTGTTGTTGTTGTTGTCTTCAGTCCTGAGACTGGTTTGGTGCAGCTCTCCATGCTACTCTATCCTGTGCAAGCTTTTTCATCTCCCAGTACTTACTGCAACCTACACCCTTCTGAATCTGCTTAGTGTATTTGTCTCTTGGTCTCCCTCTACGATTTGTACCATCCACGCTGCCCTCCAATGCTAAATTTGTGATCCCTTGATGCCTCAGAACATGTCCTACCAACCTGTTCCTTCTTCTAGTCAAGTTGTGCCACAAACTCCTATTCTCCCCAATTCTATTCAATACCTCCTCATTAGTTATGTGATCCACCCATCTAATTTTCAGCATTCTTCTGTAGCACCACATTTCGAAAGCTTCAATTCTCTTCTTGTCCAAACTATTTATCATCTATGTTTCACTTCCATACATGGCTACACTCCATACAAATACTTTCAGAAACGACTTCCTCACACTTCAATCTATACCCGATGTTAACAAATTTCTCTTCCTCAGAAACGCTTTCCTTGCCATTGCCAGTCTACATTTTATATCCTCTCTACTTCAACCGTCATCAGTTATTTTGCTCCCCAAATAGCAAAACTCCTTTACTACTTTAAGTGTCTCATTTCCTAATCTAATTCCCTCAGCATCACCCGACTTAATTTGATTACATTTCATTATCCTCGTTTTGCTTTTGTTGATGTTCATCTTATATCCTCCTTTCAAGACACTGTCCATTCCGTTCAACAGCTCTTCCAAGTCCTTTGCTGTCTCTGACAGAATTACAATGTTATCGGCGAACCTCAACGTTTTTATTTCTTCTCCATGGACTTTAATACCTACTCTGAATTTTTCTTTTGTTTCCTTTACTGCTTGCTCAATATACAGATTGAATAACATCGGGGACAGGCTACAACTCTGTCTCACTCCCTTCCCAACCGCTGCTTCCCTTTCATGTTCCTCGACTCTTATAACTGCCATCTGGTTTCTGTACAAATTGTAAATAGCCTTTCGCTCCCTGTATTTTACCCCTGCCACCTTTAGAATTTGAAAGAGAGTATTCCAGTCAACATTGTCAAAAGCTTTCTCTAAGTCTACAAATGCTAGAAATGTAGGTTTGCCTTTCTTCAATCTATTTTCTAAGATAAGTCGGAGGGTCAGTATTGCCTCACGTGTTCCAACATTTCTGCGGAATCCAAACTGATCTTCGCCGAGGTCTACCAGTATTCCATTCGTCTGTAAAGAATTCGCGTTAGTATTTTGCGGCTGTGACTTATTAAACTGATAGTTCGGTTAATTCTGACATCTGTCAACACCTGCTTTCTTTGGGATTGGAATTATAATATTCTTCTTGAAGTCTGAGGGTATTTCGCCTGTGTCATACATCTTGCTCGCCAGATGGTAGAGTTTTGTCAGGACTGGCTCTCCCAAGGCCGTCAGTAGTTCTAATGGAATATTGTCTACTCCTGGGGCCTTGTTTCGACGCAGATCTTTCAGTGCTCTGTCAAACTCTTCACGCAGTATCGTATCTCCCATTTCATCTTCATCTACATCCTCTTCCATTTCCATAATATTGTCCTCAAGTACATCGCCCTTGTATAGACCCTCTATATACTCCTTCCACCTTTCTGCTTTCCCTTCTTTGCTTAGAACTGGGTTTCCATCTGAGCTCTTGATATTCGTACAAGTGGTTCTCTTCTCTCCAAAGGTCTCTTTAATTTTCCTGTAGGCAGTATCTATCTTACCCCTAGTGAGACAAGCCTCTACATCCTTACATTTGTCCTCTAGCCATCCCTGCTTAGCCAGTTTGCACTTCCTGTCGATATCATTTTTGAGACCTTTGTATTCTTTTTTGCCTGCTTAATTTACTGCATTTTTATATTTTCTCGTTTCATCAGTTAGATTCAATATATCTTCTTTTATCCAAGGATTTCTACTAGCCCTCGTCTTTTTACCTACTTGATCCTCTGCTGCCTTCACTACTTCATCCCTCAGAGCTACCCATTCTTTTTCTACTGTATTTCTTTCCCCCATTCCTATCAATTGTTCCCTTATGCTCTCCCTGAAACTCTGTACAACCTCTGGTTTAGTCAGTTTATCCAGGTCCCATCTCCTTAAATTCCCACCTTTTTGCAGTTTCTTCAGTTTTAATCTACAGTTCATAACCAATAGATTGTGGTCAGAGTCCACATCTGCCCTTGAAAATGTCTTACAATTTAAAACCTGGTTCCTAAATCTCTGTCTTACCATTATATAATCTATCTGATACCTTCTAGTATCTCCAGGATTCTTCCATGTATACAACCTTCTTTTATGATTCTTGAACCAAGTGTTAACTATGATTAAGTTATGCTCTGTGCAAAATTCTACCAGACGGATTCCTCTTTCATTTCTCTCCCCCAATCCATATTCACCCACTATGTTTCCTTCTCTCCCTTTTCCTACTCTCGAATTCCAGTCACCCATGACTATTAAATTTTCGTCTCCCTTCACTACCTGAATAATTTCTTCTATCTCGTCATACATTTCATCAATTTCTTCATCATCTGCAGAGCTAGTTGGCATATAAACTTTTACTACTGTAGTAGGCATGGGCTTCGTGTCTATCTTGGCCACAATAATGCGTTCACTATGCTGTTTGTAGTAGCTTACCCGCGCTCCTATTTTTTTTATTCATTATTAAACCTACGCCTGCATTACCCCTATTTGATTTTGTATTTATAACGCTGTATTCACCTGACCAAAAGTCTTGTTCCTCCTGCCACCGAACTTCACTAATTCACACTATATCTAACTTCAACCTATCCATTTCCCTTTTTAAATTTTCTAACCTACCTGCCCGATTAAGGGATCTGACATTTCACGTTCCGATCCGTAGAATGCCAGTTTTCTTTCTCCTGATAACGACATCCTCTTGAGTAGTCCCCGCCCGGAGATCCGAATAGGGGACTATTTTACCTCCGGAATATTTTACCCAAGAGGACGCCATCATCATTTAACCATACAGTAAAGCTGCATGCCCTTGGGAAAAATTACGGCTGTAGTTTCCCCTTGCTTTCAGCCGTTCGCAGTACCAGCACAGCAAGGCTGTTTTGGTTAGTCTTGCAAGGCCAGATCAGTCAATCATCCAGACTGTTGCCCCTGCAACTACTGAAAAGGCTGCTGCCCCTCTTCAGGAACCACACGTTTGTCTGACCTCTCAACAGATGCCCCTCCGTTGTGGTTGCACCTACGGTATGGCCATCTGTATCGCTGAGGCACGCAAGCCTCCCCACCAACGGCAGATCCCATAAAATATCTACGTATGATCGTATCTTATTAGGTATAGGACCAAACAGATGTAAATTTTTGTAATTCTGCAGTTCTCATGAAATTTGCATTTGCATTTCGATATGTCTTAAATGGGACCAGGCAGATGTGCAATTGTGTAGGTCTGCAGTTTTCATAAGGTTTGTATATGTTTATGTGATACAGTAATCTCTAGAATTATGTACACGCCCTAATGACATGTGTGCTACACAAGACAATTTTGTGAGTGTTCCAGGCAACTATTAATATCACCATTGTTTGCCTTGATGATGTAGCCTGTATGTGTCATAAGGTATGTAACTAAATTTATATGTATATATGTTATATAAGTGGAATCCAAGCCCACTTTTATAGTGTTTTCTGTCCTCTCTACATCCGATGATGGCGACCTCACTTTCGCCAAAACCGGTAATAAGGGAATAAAAAGAATTCCTGCGATCTTGGCTATCAGTTTATTGTTTTTCAAGCATCTAGATCGCTCCTACATGAGCACCATGTGCTCTCTACAAAAAAGGTGTGTTCTCCACTATGCCTGGGCTCCAACTGGCTTAGTTCATATCCGTGCCAGCAGAGGGCGCTCTTCTGACGTCAGATCATGGCGCTAGTACCGGTATTCAAGATGACGGCACCCACTGTGTTCACTGCGAACTCCAGAACGCCTTCGGTCCGGGTTCAAACCCGCCACCGCGTAAATTTTGAATAAAAATCATCAGCAATTTCGGCTGAAGATTTCCGGCGTAAGATGTCACCCTCATTCTGCCAAAGGCCTTGTCAAAGAGGGAGGAGGAGAGGATACAGGTTCAGTGCACTCTTTTGCTCAGCCATGATCAACCGCATGAGGTAGTAGAAAGCAATGGAAACCACTGCTTTAAATACATGTAATGTATATCCACAGGACATGGGGCCTGTAACTGAAAAGTGTCATAATGATCGCACCATTGGTAAAACATTCCTGAACAGGCCCTCCTTCGGATCTCCAGGAAGGGACTGCCATGGAGTAGGCGACTACGAGAAAAAGACTGAATCACCAACAAAAACATAACGTTCTACGAGTCGGGGCGTGTAATATCAGAAGTCTGAACGTGGTAGGGAAGCTAGAATATATGAAAAGGGAAATGTTAAGGCTCAATCTAGATATTATGGGGGTCAGTTAAGTGAAATGGAAAGAAGACAAGGATTTCTGGTCAGATGAGTAAAGAGCAGCAGAAAATAATGTAATGGGAGTAGGATTCGTTATGGGTAGGAAGATAGGACAGAGAGTGATTTGCTGTGATCAATTCAGTGATAGCGTTGTCTCGTCAGAATCGACAGCAAACCAACACCGACAACCATAGTTCAGGTATAGGGGACAGTGGGGGAAATACACGCACCTAAGGAAAAATCGATGTGAACCATTCGTCACGTCATTAAAACCTACGAAAATAAGTACATACCATACAATGGGCATTTCTCCACATATTCCAGTCGTCTATAAATAGTTATAAAAATACCTTAATTTTGAACATTAAAATAAAAAAGTGCAAATGCGTGGTATTCCCCACCCCTGAGGGTAATGACACGCAAAGTACTGGGTAATAACACGTAAAACAAACAAACCATAAAAATGTACAATACTTGCTATTTTTATTTGCTTATTAGTTACTACAAATAGTAAACAGTATATTGAAGAACGAAATAATGTAATTCTACAAACATCTCTTATAATTTTCGTTTTTTACTTTTTTTATGTGAAAAGAGTTCATTTTCTCATACAGCAAAGATCGCACTTGTAACCTTTTGGACTGTTCCAGCCACTACATTCTTCATGACTCCATCTGCTACAAGAAATACATCGGTACCATAGCTCTCCATCTTTCCCAAACTCTCTACAAACTAAACAGACAGCCCGCATCTTGTGGTCGTGCGGTAGCGTTCTCCCTTCCCACACCCGGGTTCCCGGGTTCGATTCCCGGCGGGGTCAGGGATTTTCTCTGCCTCGTGATGGCTGGGTGTTGTGTGCTGTCCTTAGGTTAGTTAGGTTTAAGTAGTTCTAGGGGACTGATGACCATAGATGTTAAGTCCCATAGTGCTCAGAGCCATTTGAACCATTTTTGAACTAAACAGACATCTTCTGAAATCGCCACGTTTTTACCCCTCTCCCAAGACGTGGCTCCAACTATTTGTTTAACACCTTTAGGAGCCAAACTTCTCTCGGGCTTTTGTACAGTATTTATTCCCGTTCAATCGACAAATAGAGCCAGCCAATCCTTTCCAGCTAACCTAGATGACTTATCAAAATTGTTTGCAATGTTGTTAGCCTCTGAACACTCAAATGCAATCTTTCGCAGCTGGATGCATGTAATGCCATAGAACAGCTTGGCTGTTGTAATAACATGATCCCAAATCTCATTTTCCTGTTCTGTCGAAAATGTTGGCTTTCTTCCAAGTTTTGGACCCTCGGTATTTTTAACGTTCATTCTCGTTCACAGAGTAGCTTCACGAATCCCGAAAGCTCTTGATACTTCTCTTATTCTTCTTCCAGATTTGATGGCATTAAGAGCCTTACAAAGTTCCTCTTGCGTCCATTTTGCTTGCTGGGTTTTTCTTTTATAATATCTACCCATCTTAAATTAAAAAAAAAAACCTCGTTAGTACTAAAAATATAATCTGCAAGGGGGAATACCACGCACTGCAACAGCTGCATGGCATTACCCCACTGTAAGTTCAGTGACTAACCTAAGCATAACTCGACACCTAATTCCAATAGCGGGACAAATCTACAATTAAATTAAAGGTTTCATTTAGGGTTAGTAGTTGATATGCAAGAATTACATTAAAGCAACTTATAGTAGCACTTACCTTGCAAAATACATCTGACCAAAATTACATGAGACACACCCAAAATAAACAATACTTCACTGCTCCAACAATGTCACCGGAAAAAGGCTGGCGTAAGCCCCATAGTAGTTGTTACTCCTGTCGGCAGGGTGTAGCAGCAAGCAACTGGGAACAGCTTGCGCCATTCAAACTGCGTAAATCAGCCTGCGTGGGATTACCCACATGCGTGTAATTCCCCACCTTCCCCTACATGCCGACGTCGCAAGCAGAAGACGAAGAGTTAGAGGATATTAAACGGGTATCTCAGCACGTAAAGGGAGGTGAAAATCTAATAGCCATGGGGGACTGGAATGCGATTATAGGAGAAAGAGAAGAAAAAAAGATTATGAGGTAATTGGTAGAAGGTTAGGAGGCGAGAAAGACTAATTGAGATCTGCAATAAATTTCAGCAAGTAGTAGCGAATACTCTATTCAAGAATCACCAGAGGAGGTGGTATACTTGGAAAAGGCTGGGAGGTACGGGAAGATTTCAGTTTGATTACATCATGGTCAGGCAGAGACTCAGCAATCATATACGGGGATTGTAAGGCGTACCAGCAGCATATATTCAGGTCACAACTTAGTAGTGATGAAGAGTAGGTTGAAGTTTAAGACACTAGTCAGGACAAATCAATATGCAAAGAAAGGAATATGGTAGTACTAAGGAATGTAGAGATACGCTTGAAGTTTTCTGAGGCTATGATACTGCAATAATAAATAGCTCAGAGGGCAAATCAGTTGAGGAGGTGCGGTCATCTCTAAAAAGGACAGTCAATAGAAGTTGGAAAGAAAAACATAGGTACAAAGACGATAACTGCGAAGAAGCCATCGGTAACAGAAGAAATACTTCAGCTGATAGACGAAAGAAAGAAGTACAAAAAAGTTCAGGGAAATTCAGAATAAAGAAACACAAATCGCGTAGGAATGTAATAAATAGGAAGTGCAAGGAAGCCAAGGGGAAATGGCTGCATGAAGAATGTGAAGAAATCGAAAAAGAAATGATTGTCGGAAGTGCAGACTCAGCATACAGGAAAGTCAAAACAATCTTCGGTGACATTAAAAGCAAGGGTAGTAACATCAAGAGTGCAACGGGAATTCCACTATTAAATGCAGAGCAGAGAGCGTATAGGTAGAAAGAATACACTGAAAGTCTCTATGAGTCTGGTGTGATAGAAGAAACAGGAGTCGATTTAGAAGAGATAGGGGATCCAGTATAAGAACCAGTATTTAGAAGATCTTTGGAGGACTTAAAATCAAATAAGGCACAAGGGATAGACGACATTCTATCAGAATTTCTGAAATCATTGGGGGAAGTTGCAACGAAGCGACTATTCACGTTGATGTGTAGAATTATATGAGTCTGGCGCACAATTCCGAAGACTGCAAGACCTGACAAGTGCGAGAATTATCGCACAATCAGCTTAATAGTTCATGCATCCAAGCTGCTGACAAGAATAGCACATAGAAGAATGGAAAAAAAATGAGGATGTGTTAGTTGACTATTGGTTTGGCTTAAGTGTTAGATGACGATCAGTTTGGCTTTAGGTAAGTAAAGGCACCAGTGAAGCGCTTCTGACGTTGCAGCTGATAACGTAAGGAAGACCAAAGAAAAATCACGAGCCGTTAACAGGATTTGTCGACCTTGAAAAAGCGTTCGACAACGGCAAAAGGTGCAAGATGTCTGAAATTTAGAGGAAAATAGGGGTAAGTTATATGGAGAGACGGGCAATATACAAAATGTACAAGAGCGAAGAGGTCATAATAAGACTGGAAGACCAAGAACGAAGTGCTCGGAAGTCTTTTGCCACTGTTTTTAGACCGCACGGTGAACATTAATAAAACCGACAAACTGCAGGGATGGATTCCTGACTGGCAGTGGAGGAAAGTGTGTCCTATGAACATGTGTCCGCAAATGCATCGTTGCCATGGTAGATGTCACTGACGAATGACAGTCCCTCTGATCATGTGACGTGTGCACGATGTGTGCTGCAGGCTGTGTGACTGACGCAGCGTGCTATAAGCAGCAGAACGGTCTGGTATTCATGTCGGGAACAAGCCGAAATGGTGTTTGTGTATGACCAAGCAGAAGGAAACGGTCGAAAGGCAGCACACCTACACCAAAACAAGTACTTTCACAGGCACCAACCACATCACACAACACTTCAAGCGCTTTTTGGGCGTTTGTGTGACCATGTGTCCTTCCAGGAAACGAAAGTGCAGGGAGGTTACGGACCGTGTGTACACCAGATTTGGAGATCCAGATTCTACAGGCTATTGAGACGATCCCTGATACAAGCTACAGCTAAGTGACCTACCATCATAGTGTAAGCCAAAGAACGATTATGCGTATCCCGCATGACAACCACTATCTCTACCACCTGTAATCCCGTGGAGACCACTTAGAACACTTGTTGTGACGAGGGTAAGATGCAGCTCTGTACTGTGTTCTTGGACGATTTGCTATTGTTGCTCCCACACCGTCCATTTCAGAGCATATAGGACCTTTTATCCTCAATTTCCAGTCACCAATCCGTTACTGCAGTTTGTCATTTTCATTATTGTTTGCCCTTTATACATCGCAGAAGCAATAATGGAAATAAAAGAAAGGTTCAAGAGTGGCGTTAAAATTCAAGGTGAAAGGACATTGCTATCCTCAGTGAAAGTGAAAAAGAATTACAGGATCTGCTGAACGGAATGAACAGCCTAATGAGTAGAGTATGGATAGAGAGTAAATCGAAGAAAGAGGAAGTTAATGAGAAGTAGCACAAATGAGAACAGCGAGAAACTTAACATCGGGACTGATCCACGATGCAGATGAAGTTAACGAATTCTGTTACCTAGGCAGCAGGATAACCCACGACGAATGGAGTAGTAGGACATCAAAAGCAGACTATCATTGGCAAAAAGGGCATTTCTGGCGAAGAGAAGTCTACTAGTATCTAACATAGACCTTAATTTGAGGAAGAAATGTCTGAGAATCTACGTTTGGAGCACAGCATTATATGGCAGTGAAACATGGAATGTGGGAAAACCAAAACAGAAGAGAATCGAAGCATTTGAGATGTGGTTCTACAGACAAATGTTGAAAATTAGGTGGACTGATTAGGTAAGGAATGAGGAGATTCTGCGGAGAAGAGGAGAGGAAAGGAATATATGGAACTGAGAAGACATCAAGGAATAACTTACATGGTACTAGAGGGAGCTGTAAAGGGTAAAAACTGTAAATGAAGACAGAGATTGGGATACGTCCACGAAATAGCTGAGGACACAGGTCGCAAGTGCCACTTTTAGAGGAAGAGGTTGGCACAGGAGAGGAATTCGTGGTCAGCCGCATAAAAACAATCAGAAAAAAAGAACGAAAGGAAGAGCAGCAAGAACTCCACTGTTGAACATGAGCAAACCGCTGTGTAAGCAAGCGTAATTTTAAGATGTAGGTCTGGGCCTCTGCCGTGGCCGACGGTAGCTCTACGGCAGTCAATGTTTGAAGCATTAAATTTAAATTTTGGTTTGCGAATGAGCAAAGTGAGCACTAGGTGCTCCTTTTCTTATCACACCACTGTCTGCGCCACTTAGAACGGATTCTCTGTTATAATTTCGACCGCACTATTGACTCAGATTTGACATTTGATGTCGGAGTCCTATTACAGACTGAGTTTTGAGCTGGGGAACGAAGATAATGATTCGTATCTCTGAAGGATTTCCAGAATTATATTTGGTTATGTTTACATAGGGAAAGACCTCGCTGAAGGAGTATGACACATGACATAAGTGAAACTGATCATTGGTGACATAAAAAATTGTATTCTCTCAATGCCTTGAATTATTTTTATTGTGGTCTCTCTTACCATCAAATAAATAATTTAATTTTTACTTAAGGTACTCACTCAGGTACTTCAGAGAACCATGAGATTCCTGTACCACAGCAATTGTTTCCACACTAAATCATAAGTGGCAAGGAGCTTAAAACCAATTTATCCTTGTTTCAGCTATTTTTTTTTCCACGACAAAAGAAAATTATTGTACATATTGCAAATGGTAATGAGATACCTATTAAATCCTCCTCCTAAAATAAATAAGCCAAAATTTGCACTCCTCTTTTAGCATTTCTGTAACTTCTACGGCATCTTTTCCATTCTTCATAGGTAGCAGAAATTTGCACGAGACTATTACTGACACAGGAATATCTAATGTTCAAAAACGCTTGCAAACCGTTAGAAGCAGCTTGGGTATTATAAAATACTCATTGTCTGGGAACAGTGTACATTGACAATCCGAATCCAATGGCGGAAGAACGAATAAACGAGAGTAAACGGAACTGTCGAATTGAGACAATGGATAAATTAGCTGTAACGGAACCACACGATTGTTTGCTAAGACCTAAATCCGCGCACCCCCAAGCGAACGCTAGCGCATACTGGACGTACGCCAATAATTTTAATCGTAAAGCGGAAGATGCGAAATCTAATGTTACCTTGGTGTTGCCTACGAACAGGAAGGGCGCTAGTTACCAGTCTTATAAAGCCCGACGATTTCGATAGTGCCGGCAACAATCAACAAATGCCACATTGCATTCTACTCGTAAATGAAAGGGAAGAAATCACTTCGTGTCGTTACGACGAAATGTATAGCAGCAAATAAAAACTTAGGAGAGTAGAGAGACACGGTGCGGATCGGACACGTATGCCAGCCACATCTGAAGATGTTCTCTAAAGATGGGGACGAGACGGCGAGTTTCTTAAGCATAGTCATGCGACGACCGCACAAAAGCTTTAAAAATTTTAAAGAGTATAACATCAAAGTTTTCGCTTTAGTTTCTTTTTACTTAAGTAAAAATGTGAGTCTTTTTGACGGATACGTTAAGTAAAAAAGTGAGTCTTTTGGTATTTTCCAATTCATGCACATTTTTTTCAGATGACTACAAGCATTAAACATAAACAATAGAAAAACAAACAACATTGTGTTTAATTTAAATGCTCCCAGATTCCGTGTTGATGAAAGTCTTAGCTGGGATATACACACAGATAAATTATGTACGATACTCGTACGTGATTTATCTGTTGTAAGTAAAACTTTTCTACTATATTCATACTTTTTTCAGTCACAATCTGACATATGGAATGGAGAAACACACCTGCAATATGCTAGACTAGCATAGGTCCATAACAGCTGTAAATTTATGTTGTTCTCCTGTAGTTTAACAAACTATCCAAAAATTTCCACTCAGTGTTGCAGAATAAGTTTAAAAGCGTAACAACAAAATAGGTAAAAGTAAAGATATTTATACAGTAAAGAAATTACAAGAATATATGATGGATGACTTGATGTCTTGATATGGGAATGTACGAAACTATATACTGTAATAAGCTATAAAGAAACCGGTGTGATATGTTGATTAATTTTTTCATAATGAATTAGGAATATAAAGTTCATGATTGTTATTATTATTTACAGATTATATTGGTATGAGTAGTTAATGTGATATGCTGATTCATTGTGGTAAACAGTATTAGATTTGCAAACGAGGTCAATCTGTACAACAATGGTCTTTCCTAAAATTCTAACTTACATAAAAACCTTCTTGTAACACAATTAGGCAAGAATCCATTTACGAATACCATACTAAAGTAGAGATAACTGCACATGTCCATAAACTTTATACACAACATTTGCATGTCAACATGTATAAAGGTGAATAAATATTCTATTCTATTCCAACTCTGCCAAACATTAGTGATGTCACTACCAAAGAACATCACTATAGATTTAGTTAAGGCAATTAAGAAGGTTTTAAAGGCGAAACTTAATTGCATACGCACTAGGCGGCAGACAGTAACTCTCCACTGAATATCTGTGAACATTATTACTTCCAACAACGTGTGTCATTATAGCGCCACACACATGCAGTAAGGACCCATTCAAACACCAAACACCGGAGCCAAAGGAAATTACTATAAAGTACTTTTTCGTGTTGGTATTAAGCTAGATCTATATCATTTGTCAACGTGTATTCATTAGGAAAAAAAGGTGTTCATAAAACATTATCCAACATCATTTTCAAATGGTAGACAAATATCTGACACCTAATAGTCGTCTTGTTAATGTTGCAGTTCTTATTTCCGAACTTGCTAAGGAAATTAGAGAGGAATTCCGCCTTCTGCAAGACACTTTTGTATTCTTGTTCTCACCCAGACATGGTTCAGCAGTTTTTGTGCTATCTTCAGTGAGTTTATTTGTTAATTTTTCATCTGCAAAATTGTTGTTACATGTTAACCTTTATAGAAACTTTTGGTAGAACTATTTATATGAGGAAAAGTGGCGAATCTTGTCAAATATTTTACATTGGTTTGCATACAGTACAGAGTTGAGACATGTATCACTGAGTTGAAGCACTCTATGCTGTTTATTTACGGTATGTCTAAAGGTTCTAATTTTGCAGTACATTTGGAAATAAAGTGAATGTATGCACTTGTTTGCATACTTCACATGAAGCTTTCATCTTTATGCTAGTGGCTCTAGCTCCTACAGCTTGTCTTCTGCTAAAAGCAAAACGTTTCTTTCTTATATTTGTTATGCAATTTTCGACCACCGCATCGAAAACTATAAATAACGCACTAAACAACACGATACGAATTGATACTCGACCGGAAATGCATAATAAACAGAAAAATAAAGTAACGTTTTGTGTTTTCACATGAAAAACTGTAGATTGCGTAGTAGACCTACAGCTACTAGTACAAACATCCAACAGCTGATAGCTTCATACGAGGTATGTAAAGAAGTGCACACATCCACTTTATTTCCAAATGTGCTGCAAAACTAGAACCTTTAGACGTATCGTAAATAACTAACATGCAGTGCTTCAATTCAGTGACACATGTCTCAATTCTGGACTGTATGCAAACCAATGTAAAATATTTACCAATAATAGCTCATTTTACTAATGTAAATATTTTTACTAAATTTCTTTAGAGATTAAAAATTTTCAGAAGAAAAATAAACAAATAAACCCTCTGGAGATAGCACAAAAAGTTCTGAAACATGTCTAGGTGAGAACAAAACTGCAAATGTGTCCTACATAAGGCGAAATTCCTCTCCAATTATCTGATATCTCGACGCGATTTCTCGAGTAAAGCAGCCGATATGAACGGTGGATGGCTCTTTATATCCTATGGCCTGAGACTTTCTCATTAAGATTACTCCAAATAGGAGTTGGGGGGTTGGATTGCTTTGGGGAAGGAGACCAGACAGCGAGGTCATCGGTCTCGGGAAAGATGGGGAAGGAAGTCGGCCGTGTCCTTTTCAAAGGAACCATCGCGGCATTTACCTGGAGAGATTTAGGGAAATCACGGAAAACCTAAATCAGAATGGCCGGACGCGGGATTGAACCGTCGTCCTCCCGAATGCGAGTCCAGTGTCTAACCACTGCGCCACCTCGCTCGGTGCCAAATAGAAGTTCCATTGATTCCAGTAGCACAGAGTTGCTAGGATATGGAACGGGTCAGTATTATGACAATATTTCCAGTACTGTAGCGTACAGTGCGATTGCTTCCTGACAAAAATCATAGCAACTAATGTTAATCATAATACATGAAAAGAAATAATAATTTTTATACATACACTGTGAGTAATACGCATTAAAAATAGTTGACATTTATGTTTGCATTAAATGGCTCACTCGTCTCTACAATAAAAAGCTACGTGAAAACTTGCCCATTTGTATTAAAAAACGTTAACTGAATAGAAGGAACTCTTTATCAGGTAATCCTTCAATATGCTTTTGAATTTTGGTGTTTCAAGAGCAAGACTTTTGTTGATGTTTCTAGGTAGATCACTGTAAACTTTGATGCCCAAATAGTTCGCTCCTTATTTACACAGTTAAAGTTTGATTGGTTGCTATGTAAGTCCTCTCCGATTTTGTGTTGTATTTATAATATTCATTATTGGTTTTGAAATAGGGTGATTTTTTAGTAATGAAAATGCAAAAGAGAAGAGATCCTGAGATGTCGGTGTAAAACCTGCGCAAGTGTTTTGGATGCAAATCGCTTATGATGCTTTATAGCTCTCTACTGAGTAATAATTTTTTTTATTTTTTTCCATGAGCATGTTACCCCAGAAGATGATGTCGCAAGACAACAGTGCATGGAAATATCTGAAGTAACGACGTCCTTATATGTAGATGGTGCAATTATGCGAACAGCAAAAGCTGCAAACTGAAGTCTTTTTGCAGATGTAAGATGTTGTTTGACCAGATTAATTTGCTATGAAGGTACACACCCCCGAACTTAGCACAGTACTGTTGCAAAAGAAAAGAAAGAAAAGGTTCTCTCGTTAGAACCACGTAAAATTCGCGTAAGAGTCCACGCCGCCGTCTGTAGATGGATTTACCATTATTGATTTCATAAAGTTTATCTCTTAGTCAACAAAATGTGAGCAGATTGCGACGTTTTCCTCACTAGTATAAACTGCGCAGGTCTCCTCGGACAGTATTAATGGAAGCGAGAAATCAGTTAGCGGATACAGGGAATATAAAATTACGTAATTTCGCTACTGGCGTACTATTATTTGCACAGTAAAAGTGCGGAATAATAGTTCAGTCAAAGGTAACAACTACTCGTCTTTCACGGCAAGTGAAGTGGAATGGAATGTAGAGGGGTAGGGGTTGCCAATTACTCGGAGCGAGATAACGGTACGCCGCGATGAGTCGGGGTGGGGGAGGGGGTTGCAGGACTCCCTGCCAGCCGCCGCTCCGGCCGCCAGTCTGTGTTTGTCAGCCGCCCGCGCAGGACAGGAGCTCCGCAACAAGCAGAAGACGATGGACCGGCAGCCCGCGATGCTCTGCCGTTTGGCGCTCGGCGTAGGACGGCTCAGGAGGTTGACCAGGGGTGGGTGCAGCCCGCAAGGTAAACACCCACCATTCTGTCGTTGTCTCTCGTAACTGTAGCGTCATTAGTAAAGTGTCTGTGTAACGAAATTCACAGAAAAGATCTCTTTTTGGATGTGTGCGTTCAGGGAACCCCTCGCACTGCGTTACGCGTGGTTTGCGGCTAGGTTTTGAACTGTAGAA
Organism: Schistocerca nitens; assembly: GCF_023898315.1. Taxonomy (NCBI): domain Eukaryota; kingdom Metazoa; phylum Arthropoda; class Insecta; order Orthoptera; family Acrididae; genus Schistocerca; species Schistocerca nitens. The sequence continues at coordinate 561,631,018 of NC_064614.1, read as the reverse complement.
CTTTTCAAAGAACCCATCGTTTGCTTAACAAAGTACACGAACTCTCCGGAAGACCATAGGAGGCGTGATAGAGTCATGTGGGTTGTGTGACAAAACGCGTACTACACATTTTTTAGAAGGCATAGATCTAGCAGTTTGCTGGAGATACATGGCAACAAGTGTGTCATAAGGTGAGGTGAGCACACGACGTTTCCGGTTAGATATGCGTAAATAAACGGTTGGAAGTTCATTTACCATTACAATGTATGGTACTGTGTTAAAACCACATCCGGCTCTAGTTATTTTTCTCTGGGATAGAGTTGGTAACGTCTTAGTTACCGAAAATGATCAACACGAGAATAAACTTAGTGAAGAGAGATAATTAATAAGGATCAACACGCAATATCCACAAATAAATTGATCTGCGAGGTCGTCAGAAATTCGTGTTTTCTCCGCTAACTCACTCAGTACCTCGCGTTTATGATACAGCCACTGCACCTTTCATGAAACAGATAATAGGGCAACTCATTTATAAACGATTGATAAATAGATATAAACTAGTACAGGAAAAATTATTTAGGTTTCGAACTTATTAAATTCTTACAAATTGCTAAGCACTGTACACAGCTGAGAATGAGCTACACCCTGACTGTGGTTCATATTCCGTATTACAAACACATAAAATCGATCAGTTCATAGATTTCTTTTATAGCCCTACTATAAAATGGGCTATCAAACAGCTACACACTATAACAGGACGTCTTAAATGCACGTACCGACCAGGTTTCCATATGGTAATGTGTGTGATTTGAGAGAATTCTCTTTGTGTGAAGTCCCAGTTATTGTGAGTCTGCGCCCTTGCATCCTACGTCCTGGTGGTTGCAAAAGCATGCAGTGTAGTTGTTTAAGTCTTCTCACATGTACGTCATCACGTTTTTGGTATCTTTTGTAACTGTTGCATACTTCGTGAGGTGGGAGAGAAGTTCATTTGACGCATTGGCAAGGCAGTACGGGATGCTATTCGAGCATTGTTGATACGGTGCACATTTTCGTAGTCGAAAAGATATAATAATGCTTTTATACTGCGCTAATGTGAAACGGCTACTGACGCAAGCAGAGTGAACTTCGTTGAAGTTTTGTGGAGCTACGAACAGCATGAGACACCATCACACGAATTATAGCGCGGAAGAAATTACTTCTTGTACGCTAAGTCTACCACTGCCGATAGGCAAACTTCAGTCAGTCAATGTTTATTGTCACATTGGTATACAAGAAGCTCTTAAGTAATTTCGTATATTCGTCCCGACGGGGAGTGCTTGGATTCTTAAACTACGTAGTAGCTTAGATCATATCAGCATTTCTGTTACGCTCTACCGTGTCAGTCATGTACTTGCACGTATGTAATAGTCATGTGCGCATATCTTCCAATTGTCTCGTCAAAGAGTAGGTGGGTACTTGCAAGTAAAGTACCTTTCGAAATTCTTTATTTATGTGATATTGTAACTCTCATTTGTTTAATTACTCTTTGTCCTTGCTAAGCGGGCAAAGTCAGACGTAGCATCTGCATTTACCACATTACATTAAGTCATACTTGAATACATTGTATATACAATAAAGAAAACAGGGTTACAGTCACATGGAATGTTATTACTTATGCCATCAATATTTTGTCTAATTTTTATAACTCATACATACTGTGTATACACTTCTTTTTACATTTCAATGATTTAAACAAGAACTAATTCCTTTTCTTGCTCAGCTGAGTTCAGTAACTTGTTAAAAAATCTTTTGCATCCTGCATCTGGAGCACTCAATGTAAGTTTGAGATTTCATTATTTTATGTAAAGAAGGTGTTTATCAGACGCTCTCCCTCCCATAATCTTCTGAGATACACACACGATGAGTGAACTTTTATGAAGTTATGGTGCAGAAAAGCTCGCCTACGGGACTATCTGGGTAGCTTTGTTATACACTTCACTACTTTTTCTGAATGTCAAATATTCTTTTTAAGTATCTAGCTTGTACATTTTCCCATATAGGACCTGAGTAGACCACTCGTTGGAACACAAGTCCATAGAACTATATCCAGAGAACATTATCATCTACAGCTTTTGCTTTATTGTGCACGAGGGGAAGGATGTCCTTATGTTTTAGATACTTATCTGCTTTTCCAGTATTTGGGACTGCTTCCTTTGCAAGCTTGTCCTTTGTCTCAGCTGCACGGATAACTGTCGTGTCGTTTGACATTTATAGTAAATTTCTGCTTCACACAGTGTAAGGAATCATATGTATAGAGGAGTAATAGTATTTGCCTAAGGAGGAACCTTATGTCATACAGTGGCTGACATTTTGTACCTCAGATCTGTAACTGGCTACACTGTACTTCAGAACTCTTGCAATTATGTTGTATGACTGTAGAGTGATTTCAGGTTTCATTCTCATTTTTCTGTACATCTCAGTTAAGAGAGCATTTTTCAATTGGGTTGAAAATAAATTATTTATTTTGTGCTCTTGTATAGATTCACTACAGCTGCATTAGAGTAGACAATCATATATGTTTACTTAAAAATGCTGATAATTATTACAACAGCACAACACATAAATGGCAAGTAAATTTCGTTTCACTGCAATTTGTTCTTTCTGACATGGGGCAAAACTTCTTTTCCTTGACTGTCCCTCAGTCCTGGATTTTCCAATGTATGAATGAAGAATATGAAGCTTCACACATGTTGCATCCTAATTTCATGAAAATCTGCAGTATTATACTAACAGGGTTTTATAAATTGCAGGCTTGTTGTTGCTCAGAAAGTTGGCCACCACTTCTCTGAAGAAGACCAAAGCTTATTTTGGGGTGCTGCAACTCAGTCATTAAAAATGGAACCCTTACAGAATCACATTGCTGTTGCCTGTTAAGACCCCTTTTTTTGCAGGTATCAAGCTGAAATTTATTTCACATACTAAGGAGATTGATCACTTGGCAGCTGGGAAGTTTAAGCCACTAATTCAGTACAATCAATATATACAGCCATTTATGTTACATATTTCAGTACTTCCAAACTCATTCATCAATATCTACTGGGTACTTCCCGTTGATGTAGAGTCACAAATTTCAACAAGAAACAAGGTCTACAGTACAAGTAAAGAAAAAAATATAAAAATTGTTAATTTGTAATTATATCACACAAAAATATTTTTTTGCAATTTGTTGCATATCTGTGTCCATCAGTTAAGACTCCTTTTTTCCAGCAACAACATGAAGTTGAAATTTATGACAGGTACCAAATTTATGACAGGTACCAAGGTCCACTGTCCCTTGGTGGGGAAAAAACTTAGGCTTTTAAGTCAATGCAACCAAAAGATACAGGCATCTGTAAAGAACAGTTAGGGATCTCAAGTTGAAATTTATGTCAAATACTACAATCTACAGTACCTTGAGGTGTAAATAATTTAAGCTTCTAAGTCAATGCAGTCAAAATATATGGCTACATATGTCGTTCATCAGAGCTACACTCCTGGAAATTGAAATAAGAACACCGTGAATTCATTGTCCCAGGAAGGGGAAACTTTATTGACACATTCCTGGGGTCAGATACATCACATGATCACACTGACAGAACCACAGGCACATAGACACAGGCAACAGAGCATGCACAATGTCGGCACTAGTACAGTGTGTATCCACCTTTCGCAGTAATGAAGGCTGCTATTCTCCCATGGAGACGATCGTAGAGATGCTGGATGTAGTCCTGTGGAACGGCTTGCCATGCCATTTCCACCTGGCGCCTCAGTTGGACCAGTGTTCGTGCTGGACGTGCAGACCGCGTGAGACGACGCTTCATCCAGTCCCAAACATGCTCAATGGGGGACAGATCCGGAGATCTTGCTGGCCAGGGTAGTTGACTTACACCTTCTAGAGCACGTTGGGTGGCACGGGATACATGCGGACGTGCATTGTCCTGTTGGAACAGCAAGTTCCCTTGCCGGTCTAGGAATGGTAGAACGATGGGTTCGATGACGGTTTGGATGTACCGTGCACTATTCAGTGTCCCCTCGACGATCACCAGTGGTGTACGGCCAGTGTAGGAGATCGCTGCCCACACCATGATGCCGGGTGTTGGCCCTGTGTGCCTCGGTCGTATGCAGTCCTGATTGTGGCGCTCACCTGCACGGCGCCAAACACGCATATGACCATCATTGGCACCAAGGCAGAAGCGACTCTCATCGCTGAAGACGACACGTCTCCATTCGTCCCTCCATTCACGCCTGTCGCGACACCACTGGAGGCGGGCTGCACGATGTTGGGGCGTGAGCGGAAGACGGCCTAACGGTGTGCGGGACCGTAGCCCAGCTTCATGGAGACGGTTGCGAATGGTCCTCGCTGATACCCCAGGAGCAACAGTGTCCCTAATTTGCTGCGAAGTGGCGGTGCGGTCCCCTACGGCACTGCGTAGGATCCTACGGTCTTGGCGTGCATCCGTGCGTCGCTGCGGTCCGGTCCCAGGTCGACGGGCACGTGCACCTTCCGCCGACCACTGGCGACAACATCGATGTACTGTGGAGACCTCACGCCCCACCTGTTGAGCAATTCGGCGGTACGTCCACCCGGCCTCCCGCATGCCCACTATACGCCCTCGCTCAAAGTCCGTCAACTGCACATACGGTTCACGTCCACGCTGTCGCAGCATGCTACCAGTGTTAAAGACTGCGATAGAGCTCCGTATGCCACGGCAAACTGGCTGACACTGACGGCGGCGGTGCACAAATGCTGCACAGCTAGCGCCATTCGACGGCCAACACCGCGGTTCCTGGTGTGTCCGCTGTGCCGTGCGTGTGATCATTGCTTGTACAGCCCTCTCGCAGTGTCCGGAGCAAGTATGGTGGGTCTGACACACCGGTGTCAATGTGTTCTTTTTTCCATTTCCAGGAGTGTATTTACATATATGTTGGGCCTGGTGGTTTAGTAGCAAAGTGTATGCCTGGAAACCAAGAGGTTGCAGGGTCGAGTCTCAGTCAGACTATCAGTTTTTCAGTCTTTGTTTTAACCCATTGTTCATTTGTGTGAGTCACAGGAAAGATGTGGTTTGGATTCCACATCACACTGTAGGTCACCTTACCCTGGTTGGATAACGGATAAGAGCAGCAGGTTGGGAATACGCAAGTCGCTGACCTGGTGTCCAGTACAAAAACTTGCATCAGCCCACTGAACCATATGACATTATTTTCTATGTGCAAGATACGTTTTCAAAACTTGTTACCTTCTATTAATGTCTTGTCCTTATTTAGCAATTATGTAGCTACAAAAAACATGACAGTATACGTTTTGGGTGTTCAAATACTTGTGGCAACTCATTTCTAAGAAACAGCATAACTGTGTTTAACAACAGAAGTGTAGCCTCGCAACACTATAACATGTCATCAATGACAAAGTTTCCTACTTAACAGCCAGATGTGTGTGGCAACTGTGGTTCAGCTACTTCATCTTATTAGAGTAAAATTACCCTCACTTGCAATTCTCTCTGTAGAACATAGGTTTCAATAATAATGAGTTTACTTGATCTGTGGAAAAAACTGTACCATACAGAAAAACATTAATACCAAATCTGAAATCAGCATAAAAATTATTCCAAGAAAAACAAAATTTATGTGAATCTCAAAAATCCTGATGCAGAGTGTGATATAGCTCCCCTACTATGTCTAATTTCTGTGCACTGTTTCCTATTCATAATGCATGATTAATTATGTCATAGCGTTTCCCACAAATCCCATACTGATACAGTTTCTCCATTACTTTGGAATGATTCAAACAGTCAAATGCTTTAGATAGGTCCATGAAAATCCTCTAAGTCTTCTTTTGGCTGTTACTGAACTCAGAGTATGTTCGACTAAAGTAATCTGTTGAAACCATTATTATTGACCTCCCTTTTCTGAAACCATGTTGGGACAGGTGTGGTATTTTAAATTTAGTTATAAAACTTGCAGTTCTACTTTTTGCCATCATTCACATACTTTTGCAAAGCAGATCAATAACACTGCCTTGCAGTTTCCCAATTTACTTCTGTACCGTTTCTTAAATAGTGGATTTGCTTTATTCACTTCCACTTTATTCATTTATTAGGTGATACATAACACTGTCTACAGCAGATGAATGTTTGATTTTTAGTTGCCTTATTATGTTTGAAATTTTTGTATCAGAACTGGGTTGGATGCAGTAGCTGCTGGCCAAGCATATGTATACAGTATTTGTATCTGAGTGGTAATACTAAAGGTGGATATAGTGTAGAAAGCAGATGTCAATATTCTGCTCAGTTTACACCATTATATTATCATAACCGATTCAGTTTGTGTCAAAACAGCTCTTAACAACAAACCCCTTTATGCAAAACATATCTTGCTACACCCATGTAGTTTACCACATTTATTGCAATTGCTTGAGTGCAATTATGCTAATTGTCCAGTGATTATCACAAACCATTGTACTATTTGATCTGAAAAATGACTTCAATATGACTTCCTTCCTCTGTTACAGCACTAGAATCTCAGAACATCACGGTTAAAATGCAAGTTATTGAACTTCTCTGTGCTGTGTGCGCATATTCTTCGAAAGGACATGAAATGGCTCTTCATGCTCTACGGCACTTCAAGGTAAATATTTTGTTCTTCCATTTAGGCATTCAGTAATCATGAGGTTAGAAAGCAAACCTGCCTTAAGTCAGTCAGTTGGCCAACATGATGTCACTAAGAAGCACATAGGTTTAAACTAACTGCCATTCCATTATTTTATGAGTTCCCTGCTAAAAGAACAAATTATCAAGGCACCATATTTTCTAACTGCATATGACAAGTGATGATTCATGATCAAAGCAAATATTTTTCCTTCTGTGCACAGGTTACTTGTGATCAGAAGCATGGGTTTGACATAATAGTGAGTGAACTTCACAACACAAAAAATGTCGAATATCAGACAAGGCTGCTTTCTTTCATCAACTGCCTAACACTGGGCTGCCACAATGTCCACAAGCGTGTGCAGATTAGGAATGAATTCCTAGGTGAGTAATTATTTATTTGCATTTATATCTGCCTTTACTGTGCAGTGAATGTGTGGCTTAAAAAATCTGTAAAGAATTACCAATAAAAATTCATACTATTGTTACCCTGTTTGTTATCTCAAAACAGAAAAATGTTACATCTGAAACACATACAATATGTTGCGTATTCCTAGGTCGTGGGCTTGGACCAATCCTGAGTTCACTAACTGATGATAAGGACCTACAGATGCAAGTTTCGACATTCATTGATTACCAACACAGAGATGAGATGGAATTAGAATCAACAAAACAACTAACTCATCATCAGTTGTTTGAAACAATATTCGAAAAGGTACACATTATTGTCGTTATTGCTACTGATAAACAGAAATACTTGTGGTTAGTGTGTGTAACTTCCATTAGCAAAAGTACCCATGTGTATTGTGCCTCAAAGAGAACAGTAATGAATTAATTTTTTTGTTTCTGTTAACAGGTAGCAGATACACCACATGCTGTTAGGTTCCACTCCATGCTACAAAAGCTTGCACAGCTAGATCCAACAAACCCAAATGTGTAAGTTATCAGAGCTTAAATTACAACAGAAATACTTGGCATAATGTTTACCTTATGATAAGTATAACTATGCATGCAATGTCTGTAACCCACTGATGTGTGCATATATTATATTACTATACCTTTCAAGTAAAATAAAGGCAAAATTTATATGATTTCAGGGACAGTGTGTGGGAAGCACTTGACTCACTTTCATCTGAAGCTATAAAACCTGGGTTTTCTATCCACAAAAAGCCAGCACACACTCAAAAATATCATGAAAGAAGAGCTGACAGTATTAACAAAACACATTCTTATGATATCCTTAATACAAGCACAGTGTCTACGCAGACCGAGGTGGAATATACCAGAGAAGTAAAGCAACTTTGTGATAGTGAGAAACAGCATCAGTTGTCACCATCAGAAGCAAAACTGTCATTCCCAGCACCACCTCCTCTTCCTCCTCCTCCACCTTGTCTGCCACTGCCACTTATTACAGTGGTGTCATCAGCTATTCCATCAGCTTCAGGGGTGTCATCACCTTCATCAATTGCAGGTTACAGTTCTCAACAAAAAAATCATGTACCTTCACCTCCTCCAATTCCCAATAGTGAAAGCTTTGAAACACTGATGTTACATAGGAGACATTCGCTTCCAGCACATTTACCAGATTCTGCAAGTTTGTGGACACCAGTAAAAGACAAGTCTAACACACTACCACTGCCCAGACGGAAGATGAAAACCCTAAGCTGGACAAAGATTCCAGTCTCTATGATAGGTAAGAAAAATAATGATTTACTCACTTCATGGTACTTTTAAGTTCATTACAGTTGTAATAAATACAGAAGATATAAAGTAATTTTAGATTTGTTCACAAAATGTGTAGTAATAACCACACTGACAGCAATATGTATGGTGATTTTATTCATCTTCTGTAGGTAAACACAGATTTTTGATTGTTTACTGCTGGCAAACTGTTCTAACAGAAGTCTAATTCTTTGTAGGTGAATCAGTATGGACTGAAATGCAGAGCAAAGCAAAGAGTCTTAGAGTTGATTTCAAGCAAATGGAAGAACTGTTCTGTCAGAAAACTGCTACTGTGAAACATCGAAACTCTTCTCCAGTAACACTTTCATCACCAATAACTCCCAAGATCACTTTATTGGAAACCAAGAGAGATTTGGCAGTAAACATTTATCTAAAACAGTTCAAATTGGGAGGAAAAGCAGTCATAGAAGCTATAAAGAACCTTAAAGGAGGTGATATAGGTCATGAGAAACTGAAAGCTCTCTTGCCACTACTTCCCACAGAAAAAGAGGTAGGCCTAATGTATGACAGTTTTAATTTTAGATCATAGTAATTAACACAATTAAAACACAATAATACTATTCCAGGGAGCTCAAAAATTATACATTAACTGAGAGGTTTATCTTATCTGTTACAGCTGACTTCAGTCAGATCCTATTCTGGAGCTCTGGATCGTTTAGGAGAGGCAGAGAAATTTTATCTTCAGCTATCAGAAGTACCTTCCTTTGCCCTCAGGATTAGGGCAATGTTGCTTGTAAGTAGAAAGTCACGTCTCCATTATCAACATCATATTGCCAAATAATAATAATAATACATCCTGACTCATTTCTGTGCATCAATTAATTTGCAGAAAGAAGAGTTTCCTTTAAGAACATCTGAACTGAAAGAACAACTAAATGCCGTTGCAGATGCATGCAATAAGCTGAAGGCTAATAAACGTTTGAAAGAATTTCTAGCACTAGTACTTCAACTTGGAAACTACATAAATGCTGTAAGTATTCCTAACATGAAGCTTTTGCGAGAAGTAAATTCATAAGTTAAAAAAGGAAAAAAAATGTAAGGTATTGTGTGTTTGTTCCAGGGAAGCTATGCCGGCAATGCAGCAGGCTTTACACTCAGTACGCTACCAAAGCTCCTAGAAATAAAAGCAAACAAACCAAGGCTGACATTCTTGCACTATGTGGTAGAAGTTGCAGAAGCTAACAATAAGGAAATATTACAATTCACAGAAGATATTAGTAACATGAAAGAAACGGCAAGGTAAGAGTCCGTTACAGTTATATCATTAAAATTGGCAATGCTTGGGGCTCTCTAATTATTAGTAGAAAATCTACTTATAAGAATTTCATTCTGTTTGATTCTAGTACAAATAAGAGCATTAGTTATTTAAGTGTGCTTATGACTTAATTTCTGCTCTGTGTTTGTTTATTTTTTATCATATTGACACTAGAGTCTTGTAATATACAATATACTTGGAACCTTGTTCATCTTCTCCATACCTTTACTACAATATCCATTGAATTTTTGACCTAAATAATACAAATTTTGACAGACAGAATTTTCAACCTTGCTCTTGCAATTTATCTGTTTGTTTCTCAAAAGTTACATATCTGCCACCTGTCATTTCCCCCTAACCACTCTTATATTTATAAATATTAGCAAAGAGTTGAAAAGGGCCAACTTTTCTTGGTACAATTTTTACATTTGTTTTCTGAATTGGAAATAAATTTGTAATTAAGTATCTCATTTGTACAACATTTCGATTTTTCAAAGTATATTGTTATAAACTAAAAAGTAAAGTAAAGGTATATGGCATAAATGGCTGGGAGACCCTGAAGGGCAGGTATATTTCCTTCACAAAGTATGAGAGCCGTGTGCGTAAGCCTGTCTGTTAAGTGTAGGCGGCTGTAGTATTTATCTGCTGTCTCCTGTGTACAGGAATATACAGGGTGATTATAATTAAAGTTAAACTTTCAAACCACCGTAGAAATAAACACCACTGGTCGGAATGACGTCAAATTGCAACGTAATGTTATTTGAGAAGGGGGAAAATGTAAGGCAGAAGAATAATAAATAGTTACAAAATGTAGCAATAGGTGGTGCTGTAAGCATCATAAATTTAATAGTGGTTGACTACAAATGACAAATTAATCATACAACAATGCCTAAGGTGTATGTTTCTCATTAAACAAACTGTACTACTCAGTATGCATGGGTGTACAGGTGTGATACTGATAGTTACGTAAGCCCATCCACCACAATAAGATCATATCTCACCAGACGGGAGAAATCAGCATAAAAAGCATTGTTTTCTTCTGCCCTGTGTTTTGCCCCTTCTCTGAATCTATTCCGTTCCATTTTTATGTCATGCTGACAAGTGGTGTTATTTCTACAACACCCTGAAAGTCTAACTTTAATTATAATCACACTGTACATATTGGGTGTACAAGTTGACAACATATGGAAGTTTGGGTCAGATAGCCAAATAGCAAAGCGACCACTCGCGATAAGCAGGAAATCTGGATTCAAGTTCAGGTCCAGCACAAATTATCATTGTTGTCATTCCACTCCACAGCTGATAGTTTTCCATATTCAGAACTGCAAATGCATTTCTTGTATTTCATAATGGCTGTAGTTGCTGCTGTGTCAGTTCCTTCTGACATATACATGTGGCTGAAGGAACATAGCATCATAATTCGGAATAACACAGGCATTGCAATATCATATTTATCCCCTGACACTTTGCAAGAAACTTTCAAGTAAAATGTATCCCCTGTACGGGATACACATAGTGGATGTACAAGTACATGTTGTAGACAAATGGTTGACGAAAAATGCACGTTTGGGCCTGGCGATGTGCTATCAGTTTCCATTTGTTTCTACTTGAGAATAATACACACCATTTGAAAACACTCTTTAGCATTCAAGAATATTTGTAGAAACTCTAGAAAATCAAAAGACAATTTTCATGTTTTTTTATTTTTAAAATTACATTGATATGAAATATCGAGATGTTCTAGTGACCCCCACAATGTGAAGATGATCACTTGAAACACTTTTATCTCTGCGACAGCAACTGGTACCACTGCATACTGAATATATAATGACTGTAATGTGGAATAGGTGAACCAAGGGTAGACACTATTTGATATTTCAACACATACTGGTCTTGTACAGAACTTGCATCAATAGTGCTAATTACTACATAATGACACATTAACAAAAAGGTTGTGTTTATAAAACAAATAACAAAATAATTACTTCCAAACAGAATGTCTGAATGAAAGATGGTTTACAATGTTTCAGGATATCAGTGGAGCTGCTCCAGGAAGAAGTGATGAAACTTATCAGTGATGTCAAACATGTTGCATCACAGCTGAAGGAAGATACAAGTGGAATCAGGGTGCAGTTCAAAGGTAATGAACACAACTTCCGGCACTGTTAATTTAAATAACCTTGTTGCATAAATAAATACTTCTTCATCCCATAGTCTCCGATCATGATATAAAATAGATCTACAAATTATTCTCATTTTAGAATTTGTGCTTGCTATTGTTAAAATCTGTTTTGCTCTTCTTTCCACAGATTTCTTTAAGGCTGCCTTGAAATGCAGTAATGAACTTCAGCAGGCTATGAATAAGGTGAAGGCTTGTACTCATTCTTTAGCCAAACATTTCTGTGAAGATCCTAAGAAATTCAAGCCAGAAGAATGTTTCCATTTGTTTGCTGAGTTTTTTACCATAATTCAGAGAGTTCGACTGGTGAGTTTCTGAGATTAATTTTGACACTTTCCTTTATATTATTTGCCATTTCTGTTACATTTTCAGTCTGTAAAATAGTGATATTTGTAGCCATCAGAAGCTGGAACAATGCTGGCAAGTAACAATAAACTTCAGCAGCCATGGTGCAATTGTTGATCATTTAAGGTATTAGGAAGTAGACATGGATTATTGAAAGTGCCATACCAAAAGCCAACTGCATAATAATGTCTTTTTGCTCTGATATTCTCAGTTATCAGTCAGTTTTACTGACACAGTTAATTTTGTTCAACAGATGCAATTTATTGTTTTAAGTAAGAAGTAAAACAAGGCTTACTCATTTAAATTTGTATCTGACTAACATTACTTTACACTAAAAGCGCAAATTTTGCAACAGGAAAATGAAGAGCAAAGGAAATCTGAACAACAGCAAATTCAAGAGCAGATGGAAACAGACAAACTAACTGCAAACGGAGGTAGAGGCAGAAAAAAGTTTTTACCACATGGACAATATACTGCAGCTAAACAGATTTTAAGGGATATTTGCAGTAAAAATTTCAAATTACGCCGTACTGAAGCTCGGTACTGAAAATTTTGTGCTATGAAGTGGAAATTTGTACTGAATCATTCTGAAATATGACGTGTGAATTAATATCATAAGTATGTAACTGACATGTTCCTTCATACCTAGGACAAGATACATTTAATGTCATGGCTCAGTAGCTCTTTATTGTCAGTGGTGTTTAATCTACTATTTCAATGTGTTTTGCAAACATGACTTGTCCATATATGTAAATGACTTTATAAATAAATTTTTTATAATTAAATGATAGAATCAATGTTCATCTATTTCTTTTAGGGTAATTTTCAAGAAATTCATCACATCCTTTTTTTTCCCAACATTGTACACAACTCTCATGCACACCATTAATGCAAGCCAATCAAAAGTAGTGAACTATCAAAGGTAGGTAAACACATCAGCTACTGAGTCACATTTAATTATTTGGAATTTATAGATGGGTGCATATTAAGCAACAGCTACAACTTTAAATTATTAATGTCATTAACAATGCTGGAGTCCACACAATCAAAAAATTTTGAGCACAAATAATTCAGGTTTAATGAATATGTCACTATCAAACAACTAACTGGCTTTCGTAGTCACTTTAGGGAAACCCTCAGTAAAGAAGAAAAGATGTCAACAAAAATGAAAAGAAAACCAATAAAAAAGTTGTGAGGTGACCTATTGTTATGCAATACTTATTCTATGACAAAAACATAGTGATAGTTTGTAATTGTCTTTTAGCTTTAACATTGGTAGTGTCATCAAAACTTAATATGTAATATGATATCCTTTTGGTTATGTATGTTCCTCAAAATATGATGCCATTTGATTAGTTGTTAGGAACCACATTTTCTTAGAGGAAAGTGAAAAATCTTCAGGAATGCTATTAGGGACAACCTTAAAAACGTTACAAATATTATTTGGCGAATCCATAGAGTAACTGGAATTTCATTGTCCAAATCTTTACAGCAGTGGTGGATCTATCGTTGGTTTTTGACAGCCATATTGTTGACACACATTCAGAACTTGTATGGTTGTGTCTGATCAGAAAGTTCTGTAATCCCTTCACCATAAGAATAAACCTGATGTAAAAAAAAAAAACACAAAAGCGATGATTGGTCACAAGCTGTAGCACACGTACACTGATGGTGTTACGCTCTTGGAAGTAGGTCCAACTTATGTATTAGGTATCTTATTACTAAGTTACGTTCAATGAAACTTTGAGATATTCAAATGTATTAACAGCCATCAATGCTTTTGTTAATCACGCTTTTGCTATGTAGTTTTTATTTCTAAAATCATGTACAGTCACAGCCTCTGCAGCATTGTGCTCTGATTGTCACACTGTTAATGCACAGTATGAAAATGGTTGAGGCAGCTTTCTATTTCGTAGTGAAACACGCAGGTGGAACATAGTTAGAAAGTGCCGAGAAACAGGCTGTTCTTCATGTTTTTTATTAATTTACAGAGATAATCAGCTTCAAAGTTTTGCCAGAGTTGTAAACAATGCAGTTATTAACAAACCCACATCGAACATATAGCGCAGTCGGTAGCAGGAATGGCGTTCTTCGTGCATCGGTCCAAATCTCCCTGGTATCAATTTTTTTCTCGTTCAGTTTGAGATACCTACATCTCATAATTATAGAAGTCAATATTTTTATGAATTATGCACGTCTTCTGGTTTCTAATTACATACTGGACGCGAAATTCCTGTATCCATTTCAAATACAAATTCTTAATTATCGATGTTTTATGAAAGACTGTTAACAAGAAGTTGCTTATATTAAGAAAACATAACAATTTAATTTTTAAGGCGGAAATGAAAAACCAAATCCTCTTTATTTGAACTATGACCATCGTTTTATACCACAGAGGTAAATAAGTGTCATAGAAACATGAAAAACAATCATTTTCACAGCATCGAGCAGCAGCATTTTTACATTTGCTTCTGTACCATTACAATATGAACTGATCTGGAGCCAAGCTGTGGGATTTGGCCCAAGAAGCAAGAAAACTGTTAAGCTGCCAGTCGTACTGGAACTAACGCACACAGCTTTTTCACACTACTGATGAGTGCTGGCGGGATATAGACAAGCTCATCATAAAAAGAGAGAAAATGTTGCATCTAATTGGCTTTGTGGCTTATGTTGTTGATAGGCTCGTTATTAAAGTAGCAGGTTGGTTGGTTTTGGGGAAGGAGACCAGACAGCGTGGTCATCGGTCTCATCGGAATAAGGAAGGATGGGGAAGGAAGTCGGCCGTGCCCTTTTAGAGGAACCATTCCGGCATTTGCCTGGAGTGATTTAGGGAAATCACGGAAAACCTAAATCAGGATGGCCGGACGCGGGATTGAACCGTCGTCCTCCTGAATGCGCGTCCAGTGTCTAACCACTGCGCCACCTTGCTCGGTAAAGTAGCAGGTAATTTTTCCAGAACAGAAATGTATTTCTCAGATTCAGAAAAGGAAGGAGCTAACAGATTAGCAGATGACTAACTATATGTAATAACTTCAGTGGCTTCAATATTTAACTATGCGGTGAAATCCTTCAATACTCTCTTACGTTACACACAGCTCATGCAGGAAAATTACCCTGTGGTTATGTCAGGAATTTTCATCATTCTTGTTTTTAATTACAATAGTAAGGTAAAGGCACCGGTAGTTGACAGAACACCAGTAGTTGACATTTTTTAAATACAAGTTCTTAAAATTAGAATATCGCTTTACTCAGAGATAGAGTTTTGACTGTTGTTGTATGGTTGTGCCATCTACAGTGTAATTTGATAACTATCATATTTTTCTAGCAGCAATCTTGAAGTGGGTGTTTCTGTTTGCAACAGTGCATTTGTGTTTATCTGCTTTCGTTGATTCTCTTCTCAAAATCGATAAGGAGGTAAGTTTTTTGATGTGGCAAAGCAAACATAATATATTATTATTTTTTGTGTATAGTTTTTTAGATGGTTCCAGTATTAAACAAAGTAAGCAAATTTGTGAAATATTTGTGATTTTAGGTTATTGTATGGTCAGGGATCAGGTGTCAAGTACAGGTGCTAATATGTTCCTTACTTTTCCTAGTTGACACATCTGTCAACTACTGAGTCCAACAACTTTTTTAATACCTTTTTCATTCTCTGTATCCTCATAAGCTTAGCTCTGTGGAGTTTGTGTTAAATTTATCATTGCATGTATAGATCCAGTAGTTGACACCCTATGTCAACCACTAGCTCATACAATGTCAACTGCTGGTGTTCAAGTAATGTGAATTTCTGACATTATGTTTTATATTATTAAGGTCATTATAATGCCACCAGTAAAAGGGAAGATGCTCAGTTATCCAGAGGAACAAATGCAGCTTGCCATCGATGCAATGGAATGCCTGTTTCTACAGCAGCAAAAAGTTTCTCCGTTCCTCGAATTATTTTAATGTACAAAGCCAGAGGGAAGATGCCTAGAAATCGTTGCATGGATCCTGATACAGTTCTTACCAAAGAAGAGGAGGATTTATTACTACACTGGATTTGTACTATGGCTAAGGCCAGATTCCCCAAAACAACACGAACTTGTGGACAGTGTGCAGCACCTGATTGAACAATTGAAATGTAAAAATCCCTTTGTTTATAACCACCCAGGGAAAACTTGGTACAATGCTTTTCTGAAGCGCCATCCCAATATTGGGATTAGAATGTCACAAAATCTGACATCAAGCAGGGTAGGAGTAAAGCCGGAAGCTATAAGAAACTGGTTTGATGAGATAGATAAATATTTAACAGAGAACAATTTTAAGTCAATTCTTCATTGTCCCGAAAGAGTTTTTAATGTAGATAACAAAGTGTTGGCCCTGAAAGGAGAAAAAAATGTGTACCAGCAAGTGAATAGTGACGAGAAAGAATGTCTAATGGTTTTGTTGACTGGAAATGCAAATGGTGATTTAGCACCTCCATTGGCAGTGTTTAAATACATTAGAATATGACAGAAACTAGCAGAGAGAGTACTAAAGCATTGGGGAATAGGTAAATCTGAAACAGGTTGGATGACAGGTCCATTATTCTTTGAATTTATAACAAATGTTTTCCATCCTTACCTTCTAGAAAAGGAAACACCATTGCTAGTCATTGTGTTTATTGATGGCCATGCATCACATCTCACCTTACACTCTAGTACGTTTTGTGATGAGCATGGGATAATACTCATAGCTTTGCTTCCAAATTCTACACATCTTCTTCAACCTATGGATGTTGCTGTCTTTCATTTTTTAAAGGAAAGTTGGAAAAACAAGGTACATCAGTGGATATTGGAACATTTGGATCAACCAATGCTTAAGAAGATCCATTTTGCACCCTTACTGGAACAAACTCTGTATGAGTTCATTAAACCGTCTGTCCTGCAGAATGGACTCAGGAGGACTGGACTTGTTCCATGGAATCCAGAGACTGTAGACTACTCAAAAATTCCATCAGTGAGCGATGGTGTTATACTTACAACTCACAGAATTGCCACTGCTGAAAAATTAAACTTAAGAGTTGGATTAGAGGTTCTAGAAACATACACTGGGAAAGATAAACTGTCATGTTTTGAGTCTTCAAGTGGTGTGTGGGAAGGAAATATAAATGACCAGTCTTTGTTTTTGCTCTGGAAGGAAATTAAAAATGATTGTCATAATTCTATCCTTTCCCAGTCTGTTGATGACACAAACAACTGTGTGGCAAATCAAAATGAAAAAATGGAGGAAGGAAATGTTCATCCACATGAAAAACAAAATAATGAAGTAATCGAAAATAAAAAATAGGAAGACATGAAAAGCTTGGCAGGCAACAACCAAAATAAAGAAATAGAGGAGACTAACGTAACAGACCAGTGTGTCATACCTAAGAATTCAATGAAAAATTCTGATTTTCCTCAGTGTGCTCTTAGTGGAAATATTAATAGGAAATCAGGGAAATAACTAATCCCCTCCCCATTCAAACATGCATTATTTTGGCCACAGAGTACAAGAAAACCAGGGAAAAGAAGATTAAGAGAAAAACTTCCATGTGTTGTGACATCCAACCAGCTAAAAATGATAATATGTTGCGGCTTTCCTCTAGTCGTATTGTGGGGTGGCTGGTGGAATTTATGTTGTTATTTAAGGTTTGGTTTGTAATGTAGAAAAGATGCATTTCCCGGCCGATTAGCAACATATGTGGGGCGGCAGGTGAAATAATTGTTATTATAAATGTTCCTATTATCTATGCAGTCTTTTGCCATTCTGAACACTGGCTCACTAACTACAATATTGGCAACCAGAAAGTGATTAGCAAAACGTGAACCCTGTAATTAGAATTCCTAGTGCCCACTTCATCTCAGAAATACACTTATAGCTACAGCTTATAGTTCTGAGGAATTAGGAGATTGTCTGGGATTCATAATAAAAAAAAAACGATTCTCTAAAAATGTTCACTATATTCTGAAAGTCACAGACCAAAAGAATCCATTCAATCCAACTACCAGAGCAGTTCAGAGTCTAATGCGCTGATGCAACTATAACTGTTCAAACTAAATGTTTAAGTGAATGCTCGCAATAATTTGATGATAATGTTCATCAAACGCCACGCAAAATAATGGTAGAATGTTTGTCCCGCAGCGGCACGTGAAAATAGATCATTAAAGTCATCCCAGAATTAACACTTCACTCGAAAACAATTTCATGGTTACGCGTATCCCGAGTAACTTATTACGGCATCCGAGGCTGTTTATAGCAATGAAACCGATGCGATGTGACTCCCGGCACAGATGGTGCGCTAATGAGTGCCTGTCACAGCTACTGGGTTCATCGACACCCAACAGGCTATCCTCTACATTCTCACTTACCTCCTTTCCTAAATCGATTAATACAGTATCAACATCCTGCACAGGCACTTTAGATAAGAGCACATCATCCTCATTGTAAATATAAGCATGAATTTCTTCTGCTTCTTCACCTGACAATTCAGTATTTTGTAGCTCTTCCCTATCGTTACACTGCTCCGCCTTCTCTTTCTCTTCCCACTTAGAAAGCGTTTCTAACATGGTATCTATCAAATACTGTGAGTGATCTAATATTTCTGCTGTATCCTTAGATGCTACCGACCCCTCATCCACATGTTCAGTCTGAGTATTCTGCTCTGTCTTACCAATTATTGTAATTACTGGCTTAGGAAATGTAGCCGCCTGGTGAGCGCCAGTGTCCTCATAGACGGGAACTAGTTTTCCTGCCTCGGCCTACTACTGTTTCCTTTATTTCCATTATAGTTAACTGGCACAGCATTGCTTTTCTGCACTGTTGTTTACCTGCATAATTTTGTTTGGAACAAAATTACTATCATTTGGATGCCATTGTTGGTTCTGATGATTATTTCTCCAATTCCTACCTCTCTTAGGATGGCAAACACCTACTGTTCTGATGTTTACATTGCCATTCTGCTCGTTCTTAAAATTACTACTAGTGTTATTAGCATTTCTGTTATTACGTGCTTGCTCCTCATTGGCAGCCACACGCTCTACACGTTCCAAATATTCAATAAAACGATCCACATTGTCTCTAGGGGCAGATATAATTCTAGTTTGCCAATACCATGGCAGTTTGGCTACAAGACCTAGTATTATCATTTCAGGTTTTAGCTTTTTGGCCAAATGTGACAAACGTGAGATCCATGACCTAGCAAACTCTTTAATAGATTCTTTGCCTACACTGAAGCGTTTTCCACTCCAAAATTCTCTCAACACTTCATTTTGCTTATTGCTAGACCAATACTCATTAATGAAAGCTGTTTTAAATTCCGCTAATGTTTTACACTTCAACATAACATCAGCTGACCAACGCATGGCATCACCTGCTAAATGGCTTCTAATAAATGAGATTTTCTCTCGTTCAGACCAAGTTGGTGGAATCACATCTTCAAATCATTCCAGAAAACTAGCAGGTGGATATTTTTATCTGGATCCAACAGCAAGAACTGCTGACACCCAATAAAAGCGGCGTTTGCAGCTACAACTTGTTGTATACTACCATTACCAGAAGTTACTGAAGCTAGTTTATCGTCAATGTTAGCAATGTTAGTACTGATATTTTCTACTCTCATTTCAACATTATCTACTCTTTGCACAATATGAGTAGTATCAGTTTTGATTGTGTCTACTTCTGCTTGACATATGTTTACTTTTATATTAACATCTTTAAACCTATCTGAGCACAGTTCAGATTCCGCCTCGATCTTTTCTGTTAACTTGTGCTCCAGCTTCGCATCTTCCATTTCGAAGTCTCTGCGAACCTCAGCAACCTCGGATTTTACTGTTTTTATTCATTTCAGAAAATGGTTGAGCAACCTTTTTCTTAATATCCTCATGATTGTAATCAATTTTATAATTCAAACTGTCCAGATCCTCTTTCAACTTATTGCAACCACCCTTGAAGGTATTGTCCATTACCTCCAATCGTTTATTAAAATTAGTTTGGCTGGCCACAATCTCATATTTTAATTCAGCATTACTGCTTTTGACCTCAGTTATTTCAGACTTTAATTCAGCATTACTGGTAGCTATTGCTTGTAATATAACATTTAAATCAATAGCCACAGTATCTTTGGGTTGCTCACTAGCTGGTTTTTTATCATACTCAGGTGACGAAAAACTAGCTCCAACACCAGACTCATCAAAACTAAATGAAACTTCTGATTGATCATTCATATCTAACTTCTCCTGTTTAAACTCTACCATCTCTGATGACTGTTTCGTTTTTAACTCATCAGATAAACTATCATCCAATAAATTAACAATTTCTGATTTCTGCTTTACTACAGGGGTCTCTATTATTGAATCATTGCCCCTTTTCACACTACTGCCAGGAGACAATACTACATATTTCACTTTAACATTACTATTGTCATGCATATTTACACTTGAACCGCTGTCTGAATTTACAGTTCCCTCAACAGACATAGGTTCTGATTTAAGTTTAACCTCAGTTTCTTCTGGTAGTTCCATCGCCGACAGTCCTTTAGTTCAGGTTAGTAAAATTTTTAACAGCTTTTCACTTAACTTAGTTCCTTCTACACAACGTATGGCGTTGCTGGCACGGCGTACCATGATTACTGATGCGACGTGGCACGTTGAACTGCAGATGGCACTTCAACGGCTGCTGTGTGGCCCGCAACTGTAGGCGCAGCTCTGGTTGCTCCGGCAGATGACTGCGGTGAGGCGAAACTGGCTTCTCGCGATGCCGGCAGCGCCGCTAGGCTCAGTGCCAGCTCCGTCAATCCAGATGCGTTGTTAATCCAATTGCGTCATCCACATGCACACGTAACACTATCACTGTTCCCTTACTCAGTTGCGTGTCGCAATTTCACTCCCGAATCCGAATATTTAAAAATCACTTTCACTCAGTTTCTATTACCAGCTGATGCACCAATTGTGGGGCGGCTGGTGGGATTTATATTGTTATTTAATGTTTGGTTTGTAATGTAGAAAAGATGCATTTCCCGGCCTATTAGCAACATATGTGGGGCGGCAGGTGAAATAATTGTTATTATAAATGTTCCTATTATTTATGCAGTCTTTTGCCGTTCTCAACACTGGCTCACTAACTACAATATTGGCAACCAGAAAGTGATTAGCAAAACGTGAACCCTGTAATTAGAATTCCTAGTGCCCACTTCATATGAGAAATACACTTATAGCTACAGCTTATAGCTCTGAGGAATTAGGAGATTGTCTGGGATTCATAATTTAAAAAAAAAAAAAATGATTATCTAAAAATGTTCACTATATTCTGAAAGTCACAGACCAAAAGAATCCACACAATCC
Organism: Schistocerca nitens; assembly: GCF_023898315.1. Lineage (NCBI taxonomy): Eukaryota > Metazoa > Arthropoda > Insecta > Orthoptera > Acrididae > Schistocerca > Schistocerca nitens. The sequence continues at coordinate 561,609,517 of NC_064614.1, read as the reverse complement.
AATTACCAGAGCAGTTCAGAGTCTAATGCGCTGATGCAACTATAACTGTTCAAACTAAATGTTTAAGTGAATACTCGCCATAATTTGATGATAGTGTTCATCAAACGCCACGCTAAATAATGGTAGAATGTTTGTCCCGCGGCGGCACATGAAAATATGACATACGCAAACTGAAGATGGATCATTAAAGTCATCCCAGAATTAACACTTCACTCAAAAACGATTTCATGGTTACGCGACTCCCGGCACAGACGGTGCGCTAATCAGCGTCTGGAGAGAACTGGGGCCTTCCGTCCTCACACAGCGTTCTTATATATAAAGCCACGGTGCGGACGGCTAAGGGAACGCCTGATCAATTCGGCTCTCCCGACTAGCCGCTGGGCTAGTAATGCACCACTTTAAGTTATCGAATAAATCATTGCTTCCTTTGCTGATGGCCAATGAAGCTCTCAATTTAAATGTGCAATCAGCACACAGGTAAGTAATCATTATAAAAGTCTGACGTGGCTAAGTCAAATATTTTGGGAGAGAGAATTAATTTAATTACACTACATGCAGTAGACGAGCTCTGAACTTGCCCTTTGGAGATGCGCTATTGCTATAGTTTTATAGTTATTCAATTGAAACTTCTCACATCTTTATGATTATAGCAGATCTCCCTTCTACTTAAATTTAAACATCCTAGCCTTATTTATTCGCCTACTTAATCAATCTTGCTTCCTTAATTTCTAAGACAAAAACCAGACAATCATGAATTTCAACTAAAATTTTAATTTGTGAGATCCAGAATACTGTTTCTACTCAATTATTATGGAAAAGGAATCTAAATATAAATTTTTAAGTTTCTAGCTCTTTTCTGTTGCGCCAATGATTTTTACAGAAAAACGTCCAAATTTTGAAAATGGTTAAAGTTATTGAACTGATATTCAACACATATTGATTTAGTATTACTCCTGACATGCTAGAAACGTTTCAGGTTATTTACTTGATTTTTAAAGTATTGCGCAACATTTATGACGTCAGAGCTAGGCTGGCACACAATGGAAAGACTGATGTGAATTTTATAAGGCGTGAGTAGGCTACTTCCCTACAGTATAAGGGGCATATTGTGGGAGATTTGCAGGGTATTATTTCATTCTGCAGAAAAATTAAATGACATTCAAACCTGTATTGCTCCTCTGCTCGTTTCTTTTTATGTGTGTACTGCAGCTGGCTACGTCGCTATATGCTAGCTGTACCAGCTGACTGGCCAGTGCTGCCCAAGCTAAATGCGCCGGTAAAGCTGTTGTCCTGTATTATCGCTAAGTCAATGTGCGCATAACGCACAGAAAAAAAACGTACCCTTATCATCGTACTTGACAGTACTCGAGACAGCTTGACTGAAGTCTCACGTTAAACGGAAATCCAATGAGGTTCCAGCAAACGTGGAGGAATACATAATGCAGTGTTTATGTTAGGTTTATTCTTATGGTGAAGGGATTATAAATGTAACTGATGTTATACACATTTAACATTCTGGCGGGCTGAATGGAAGGCCTCTCCAGTTTGTCTGACGAACCAGTTTCAGGCTCTGTCTCCGGCTGATACCAATCTTCGGCTGGACATGGCTGCTTTTCCTGTTCCAGAGGTTGCCCCTCAGTCTGCAAGATCCGGGTGGTGCACAGGGTGTGCTTACTGGTAGTTGGGAGCTCCAACGTCAGGCGCGTAATGGGGCCCCTTAGGGATATGGCAGCAAGAGAGGGGAAGAAAACCAATGTGCACTCCATGTCCATGCCGGGGGGAGTCATTCAAGATGTGGAAAGGGTCCTTCCAGATGCCATGAAGGGTACAGGGTGCACCCATCTGCAGGTGGTCACTCATGTCGGCACCAATGATGTGTGTCGCTATGGATCGGAGGAAATCCTCTCTGGCTTCCGGTGGCTATCTGATTTCGAGAAGACTGCCAGACTCACTAGCGGGATGAAAGCAGAGCTCACCATCTGCAGCAACGTGAACAGGACTGACTGCAGACCTTTGGTACAGAGCCAAGTGGAAGGTCTGAATCAGAGGCTGAGACAGTTCTGCGACCAAGTGGGCTGCAGATTCCTCGACTTGCGCCATAGGGTGGTGGGGTTTTGGGTTCTGCTGGATAGATCAGGAGTCCACTACACACAGAAGGCAGCTACACGGGTAGCAGGGGTTGTGTGGCGTGGTCTGGGCAGTTTTTTAGGTTAGATGGCCTCGGGCAAGTACAGCAAGGGCAACAGCCTCAAAGGGTGTGGGGAAAAGTCAGGACATGCGGCTACCAAGGTACCAAGTAGCAATCGGTATTGTAATTGTAAACTGTCGAAGCTGCATTGGTAAAGTACCGGAACTTCAAGCGCTGATAGAAAGCACCGAAGCTGAAATCGTTATAGGTACAGAAAGCTATCTGAAGCCAGAGATAAATTCTGCCGAAATTTTTACAAAGGCACACACGGTGTTTAGAAAGGATAGATTGCATGCAACCGGTGGTGGCGTGTTTGTTGCTGTTAGCTGTTAGTAGTAGTTTATCCTGTAGTGAAGTAGAAGTGGGTAGTTCCTGTGAATTATTATGGGTGGAGGTTACATTCAACAAGTGAGCTAGGTTAATAATTGGCTCTTTTTACCGACCTCCCGACTCAGCAGCATTAGTGGCAGAACAACTGAGAGAAAATCTGGAATACATTTCACATAAATTTCCTCAGCATGTTATGGTCTTAGGTGGAGATTTAAATTATAGACTGGGGCACTCAGATGTTTAGGACGGGTGGTAGGGACAGAGCATCGAGTGACATTATACTGTGTGCACTATCCAAAAATTACCTTGAGCAATTAAACAGAGAACCGGCTTGTGGAGATAACATCTTGGACCTACTGATAACAAACACACCCGAACTTTTCGACTCTGTAAGTGCAGAACAGGGAATCCGTGATCATAAGGCCACTGCAGCATCCCTGAATATGGAAGTAAATAGGAATATAAAAAAAAGGGAGCAAGTTTTATCTGTTTAGCAAGAGTAATAGAAGGCAGATTTCAGACTACCTAATAGATCAAAATGAAAATTTCTGTTCCGACACTGACAATATTGAGTGTTTATGGAAAAAGTTCAAGGCAATCATAAAATGCATTTTAGGCAGATACGTGCCGAGTAAAACTGTGATGGACGGGAAAAACCCACTGTGGTTCAACAACAAAGTTAGGAAACCACTGCGGAAGCAAAGAGAGCTTCACTGCAAGTTTAAATGCAGCCAAAACCTCTCAGACAAACAGAAGGTAAACAATGTCAAAGTTAGCGTAAGGAGGGCTATGCGTGAAGTGTTCAGTAAATTTGAAGTAAAATTCTATGTACCGACTTGACAGAAAATCTTAGGAAGTTCTGGTCTTACATTAAATCAATAAGTGGCTCGAAACAGCATATCCAGACACTCCGGGATGATGATGGCATTGAAACAAAGGATGACACGCGTAAAGCTGAAATACTAAACACCTTTTTCCAAAGCTGTTTCACAGAGGAAGACTGCACTGCAGTTCCTTTTCTAAATCCTCACATGAACAAAAAAATGGCTGACATTGAAATAAGTGTCCAAGGAATAGAAAAGCAACTGGAATCAATCAACAGAGGAAAGTCCACTGGACCTGACGGGATACCAATTCGATTCTACACAGAGTATGCAAAAGAACTTGCCCCCCTTCTAACAGCCATGTACCACAAGTCTCTAGAGGAACGGAAGGTTCTAAATGACTGGAAAAGAGCACAGGTAGTCCCAGTCTTCAAGAAAGGTTGTCAAGCAGATGTACAAAACTATAGACCTATATCTCCGACGCTGATCTGTTGTAGAATTTTAGAACATGTTTTTGCTTGCGTATCATGTCGTTTCTGGAAACCCAGAATTTACTCTGTAGGAATCAACATGGATTCCGGAAACAGTGATCGTATGAGACCCAACTCGCTTTATTTGTTCATGAGACCCAGAAAATATTAGATACAGGCTCCCAGGTAGATGCCATTTTCCTTGACTTTGTTTCACACTGTCACCTGATAAACAAAGTAAGAGGCTACGGAATATTAGACCAGCTGTGTGGCCGGATTGAAGAGTTTTTAGCAAACAGAACACAGCATGTTGTTCTCAATGGAGAGATGTCTACAGACATTAAAGTAACCTCTGGCGTGCCACAGGGGAGTGTTATGGGACCATTGTGTTTCACAATACATATAAATGACCTAGTAAATAGTGTCGGAAGTTCCATGCGGCTTTTCACAAATGATGCTGTAGTATACAGAGAAGTTGCAGCATTAGAAAATTGCAGCGAAATGCAGGAAGATCTGCAGCGGATAGGCACTTGGTGCAGGGAGTGGCAACTGACCCTTAACATAGACAAATGTAATGTATTGCGAATACATAGAAAGAAGGATCCTTTATTGTATGATTATATGATAGCGGAACAAACACTGGTAGCAGTTACTTCTGTAAAATATCTGTGAGTATGCGTGCGGAATGATTTGAAGTGGAATGATCATATAAAATTAATTGTTGGTAAGCCGGATACCAGGTTGAGATTCATTGGGAGAGTCCTTAGAAAATGTAGTCCATCAACAAACGAGGTGGCTTACAAAACACTCATTCGACCTATACTTGGATATTGCTCATTAGTGTGGGATCCGTATCAGTTCGGGTTGACAGAGGAGATAGAGAAGATCCAAAGAAGAGCGGCATATTTTCTCACAGCACTATTTTGTAAGCCTGATAGTGTTACAGAGATGTTTAGCAAACTCAAGTGGCAGGCTCTGCAAGAGAGGCGCTTTGCATCACGGTGTAGCTTGATGTCCAGGTTTCGGAAGGGGGCGTTTCTGGATGAGGTATCGAATATATTGCTTCCCCCTACTTATACCTCCCGAGGAGATCACGAATGTAAAATTAGAGAGATTTGAGTGCGCATGGAGGCTTTTCCAGCAGTCGTTCTTCCCGTGAACCATACGCGACTGGAACAGGAAAGGGAGGTAATGACAGTGGCACGTTAAGTGCCCTCCGCCACACACCGTTGGGTGGCTTGCGGAGTATAAATGTAGATGTAGATGAATTGTAGTTAAAACTGCCTGAAAACTTTTTGCTTCAAAATTATCACACATTCACTAATTTTTTCCCCCAAGCAGAGACTTTAGTTTTCAAACTGTCATTTCAAGTCAGCCACCGCATTTTATCATCTTGAAAAGTTCATTTACAAAATTGAACAGTATATCATAGCTGTCTTGTTACTCCAACAACATTAGAATCTGGAGCTAAAACAGAAGCAGTTGTAATAGAAGAATATTTGTTGCTAATAGGCCGGCCGGAGTGGCCGAGCGGTTCTGAGCACTTCAGTCTGGAACCGCGCAAACGCTACATTCGCAGGTTTGGATCGCGCCTTGGGCAAGAATGTGTGTGATGTCCTTAGGTTGCCTAGGTTTAAGTACTTCTAAGTTGTAGGGACTGATGACCTCAGCTGTCAAGTCCCATAGTGCTCAGAGCCAACCCTTTATTGCTAATAACAGTTGTGCAAAAGGACAGGTATACACTTGCACACACACACACATATCCACCCGCACATACACAGACACAAGCAGAAATGTATGTGTTTGTTTGTGTTTCTATTGACCTGGCAGCGCTTTCGTATGGTAAGTCACATCATCTTTGTTTTTAAATATATTTTTCCCGCGTGGAATGTTTCCCTCTATTAAAAACATAGATGATGTGACTTACCAAATGAAAGTGCTGGCAGGTCGACAGACACACAAACAAACACAAACATACACACAAAATTCAAGCTTTCGCAACAAACTGTTGCCTCATCAGGAAAGAGGGAAGGAGAGGGAAAGACGAAAGGATGTGGGTTTTACGGGAGAGGGTAAGGAGTCGTTCCAATCCCGGGAGCGGAAAGACTTACCTTAGGGGGAAAAAAGGACGGGTATACTCTCGCACACACACACATATCGATCCACACATATACAGACACAAGCAGACATATTTAAGACAAAGAGTTTGGGCAGAGATGTCAGTCGAGGCAGAAGTGCAGAGGCAAAGATGTTGTTGAATGACAGGTGAGGTGTGAGTGGCGGCAACTTGAAATTAGCGGAGATTGAGGCCTGGTGGATAACGGGAAGAGAGGATATATTGAAGAGCAAGTTCCCATCTCCGGAGTTCGGATAGGTTGGTGATAGTAGGAAGTATCCAGATAACCCGGACGGTGTAACACTGTGCCAAGATGTGCTGGCCGTGCACCAAGGCATGTTTAGCCACAGGGTGATCCTCATTACCAACAAACACCGTCTGCCTGTGTCCATTCATGCGAATGGACAGTTTGTTGCTGGTCATTCCCACATAGAATGCGTCACAGTGTAGGCAGGTCAGTTGGTAGATCACGTGGGTGCATTCACACGTGGCTCTGCCTTTGATCGTGTACACCTTCCGGGTTACAGGACTGGAGTAGGTGGTGGTGGGAGGGTGCATGGGGCAGGTTTTACACCGGAGGTGGTTACAAGGGTAGGAGCCAGGGGGTAGGGAAGGTGGTTTGGGGATTTCATAGGGATGAACTAAGAGGTTACGAAGGTTAGGTGGACGGCGGAAAGACACTCTTGGTGGAGTGGGGAGGATTTCATGAAGGATGGATCTCATTTCAGGGCAGGATTTGAGGAAGTCGTATCCCTGCTGGAGAGCCACATTCAGAATCTGATCCAGTCCCAGAAAGTATCTTGTCACAAGTGGGGCACTTTGGTGGTTCTTCTGTGGGAGGTTCTGGGTTTGAGAGGATGAGGAAGTGGCTCTGGTTATTTGTTTCTGTACCAGGTCGGGAGAGTAGTTGCAGGATGCGAAAGCTGTTGTCAGGTTGTTGGTGTAATGCTTCAGGGATTCCGGACTGGAGCAGATTCGTTTGCCACGAAGACCTAGGCTGTAGGGGAGGGACCGTTTGATGTGGAATGGGTGGCAGCTGTCGTAATGGAGGTACTGTTGCTTGTTGGTGGGTTTGATGTGGACGGACATGTGAAGCTGGCCATTGGACAGGTGGAGGTCAACATCAAGGAAAGTGGCATGGGATTTGGAGTAGGACCGGCAAGAGATTCCCGTTATCCACCAGGCCTCAATCTCCGCTAATTTCAAGTTGCCGCCACTCACACCTCACCTGTCATTCAACAACATCTTTGCCTCTGCACTTCTGCCTTGACTGACATCTCTGCCCAAACTCTTTGTCTTTAAATATGTCTGCTTGTGTCTGTATATGTGTGGATCGATATGTGTGTGTGTGCGAGTGTATACCCGTCCTTTTTTCCCCCTAAGGTAAGTCTTTCCGCTCCCGGGATTGGAATGACTCCTTACCCTCTCCCTTAAAACCCACATCCTTTCGTCTTTCCCTCTCCTTCCCTCTTTCCTGATGAAGCAACAGTTTGTTGCGAAAGCTTGAATTTTGTGTGTATGTTTGTGTTTGTTTGTGTGTCTGTCGACCTGCCAGCACTTTCATTTGGTAAGTCACATCATCTATGTTTTTAGATATATTTTTCCTACGTGGAATGTTTCCCTTTACTATACAGCCCTCGTCAAAGATTTACTGTCCTACTCTCTGCTGGAAATATCACTTTGCCACGAAGAAAAATGATCCTAATCGTACTCCTAATGATCCAACTCCCCAGGACACTATCCAAATTGAACCCTGCCTGGAACAGTTCCGTCCTCCGTCGCAGTGGGACCCACCTCATCTTCCTCAAAATCACCCTCTCCAAACCTTCCAGGAATTTCTGACTTCCAGCCTTGCATCTCAATCCTTCTTAAAAAACCTAAATCCTACTCCCAACTTCACCACTGCTGAAGCCCAGGCTATCTGTGATCTGAAGGCTGACCGATCCATCGTCATTCTTCCGGTGGACAAGGGTTCCACGACCTTGGTACTTGATCGTCGGGAATATGTGGCTGATGGACTGTGTCAGCTTTCAGACAACACCACATACAAAGTTTGCCAAGGTAATCCCATTCTCGATGTCCAGGTGGAGCTTCAAGGAATCCTGAGAACCTTAGGCCCCCTGCAAAACCTTTCACCTGACTCCATCAACCTCATGACCCCACCGACACCCCGCACCCCTACCTTCTACCTTCTTCCTAAAATTCACAAACCCAATCATCCCGGCCGCCCCATTGTAGCTGGTTACCAAGCCCCCACAGAACGTATCTCTGCCTACGTAGATCAACACCTTCAACCCATTACATGCAGTCTCCCATCCTTCATCAAAGACACCAACCACTTTCTCGAATGCCTGGAATCCTTACCCAATCTGTTACCCCTGGAAACCATTCTTGTAACCATTGATGCCACTTCCTTATACACAACTATCCCGCACGTCCAAGGCCTCGCTGCGATGGAGCATTTCCTTTCACGCCGATCACCTGCCACCCTACCTAAAACCTCTTTCCTCATTACCTTAGCCAGCTTTATCCTGACCCACAACTTCTTCACTTTTGAAGGCCAGACATACCAACAATTAAAGGGAACAGTCATGGGTACCAGGATGGCCCCCTCGTTCGCCAACCTATTCATGGGTCGCCTAGAGGAAGCCTTCTTGGTTACCCAGGCCTGCCAACCCAAAGTTTGGTACAGATTTATTGATGACATCTTCATGATCTGGACTCACAGTGAAGAAGAACTCCAGAATTTCCTCTCCAACCTCAACTCCTTTGGTTCCATCAGATTCACCTGGTCCTCCTCCAAATCCCACGCCACTTTCCTTGACGTTGACCTCCATCTGTCCAATGGCCAGCTTCACACGTCTGTCCACATCAAACCCACCAACAAGCAACAGTACCTCCATTATGACAGCTGCCACCCATTCCACATCAAACGGTCCCTTCACTACAGCCTAGGTCTTCATGGCAAACGAATCTGCTCCAGTCCGGAATCCCTGAACCATTACACCAACAACCTGACAACAGCTTTCGCATCCCGTAACTACCCTCCTGATCTGGTACAGAAGCAAATAACCAGAGCCACTTTCTCATCCCCTCAAACCCAGAACCTCCCACAGAAGAACCACCAAAGTGCCCCACTTGTGACAGGATACTTTCCAGGACTGGACCTGCCCTGAAATGAGATCCATCCTTCATGAAATCCTCCCCACTCCACCGAGAGTGTCTTTCCACCGTTCACCTAACCTTCGTAACCTGTTAGTTCATCCCTATGAAATCCCCAAACCACCTTCCCTACCCTCTGGCTCCTATCCTTGTAACCACTCCCGGTGTAAAACCTGCCCCATGCACCCTCCCACCACCACCTACTACAGTCCTGTAACCCGGAAGGTGTACACGATCAAAGGCAGAGCCACGTGTGAAAGCACCCACGTGATTTACCAACTGACCTGCCTACACTGTGATGCATTCTATGTGGGAATGACCAGCAACAAACTGTCCATTTGCATGAATGGACACATGCAGACAGTGTTTGTTGGTTATGAGGATCACCCTGTGGCTAAACATGCCTTGGTGCACGGCCAGTACATCTTGGCACAGTGTTACACCGTCCGGGTTATCTGGATACTTCCTACTAACACCAACCTACCCGAACTCCGGAGATGGGAACTTGCTCTTCAATTTATCCTCTCTTCCCGTTACCCACCAAGCCTCAATCTCCGCTAATTTCAAGTTGCCGCCACTCACACCTCACCTGTCATTCAACAACATCTTTGCCTCTGTACTTCCGCCTCGACTGACATCTCTGCCCAAACTCTTTGTCTTTAAATATGTCTGCTTGTGTCTGTATATGTGTGGATGGATATGTGTGTGTGTGTGCGAGTGTATACCCGTCCTTTTTTCCCCCTAAGGTAAGTCTTTCCGCTCCCGGGATTGGAACGACTCCTTACCCTCTCCCTTAAAACCCACATCCTTTCGTCTTTCCCTCTCCTCTGATGAAGCAACTGTTTGTTGCGAAAGCTTGAATTTTGTGCGTATGTTTGTGTTTTTTTTGTGTGTCTATCAACCTGCCAGTGCTTTTGTTTGGTAAGTCTCATCATCTTTGTTTTATATATATATATATATATATATATATATATATATATATATATATATATATATACACACACACTCAAAAAGGAACAACCTATTTAAAATTCAGAAGTGCTTAAGGTAAGATTTTATCTACTTTTATTGTGGGAGCATTCCAAAAGGTAAATGAATGAAGTTAAATACAGAAACTTGGAAACAAAAATAAATAACTTTATTTTCTTCCTCATTAAAGAGCAAAAAAGGTGACAAAAATTTTAAAAAGATGGTAACCTTAAAAGTGAGAAAGGTAACTGAGTCCTCGCCCTGAATGAGTAGTGACAGTTTTAGCCATCTGTATATGACATATGCAGTGAACTATTCTGACAGCAGATTTATCTCCAATAATGTAGCAATGTGATGTGTGATTGTCTGGATTTTGGATCTACAATGTGGATTCATATTTTAATGTGGGTTAGGAGTCTAGCAGTGAGATGCAAGGAGAAATTTTAAACATTGTGGGAAAAGGAGAAACAATTACATAAAACCTGTTATAACGTGGAATGCCGAGTGGAAAATTGCAACGACACGTTCATCAGAGTACTAATTTTGAGATCCATTAATGATATTTTGAAACACTGTGTAGAGTGAAACAAGTTGAAAACATAATCAGAAGTGGGAATGGTAGGCAAGAAAGAAAATGCAAATAATGCTCTAACCTTTGCACTGGTTAAAGTCATTAAATCTTTATGTAAGTAGTCTCAGAACAGTTTCAGATGACTGTATAAACTGCAAACACTTGAAAAAATTTTCTGGCTTTACTCTTAATCAAAATATGGTGAACTTGAAGCTAATGTTGTGGCATTAGCTTCAGTGAGGACCTCATAAGCAGCCAAGAGATACATGGACCAGCCACCGGGCACTGCAACAGTGCTGTCACTGCACCCTGTGTGACTGTCAGTGGTAGTGTTGAAAACATGGTGTTTCCACAGCTGAATTTTTGATAGGAGCCTGCCTCTTGCCATAACACCAGCTAGAGAGAGAGTATAAATGCTTACAGCACAGGCGTTAGCAGCATTCCTTCGGCGTTATGAATTCGACCAGACAGTCTCCGCATCAGTCTAATGTAAAGCAAAGCTGTTCTGGACTCACTGAGCAGCATCAAGAAGCAACTGAAACTGCTTATCTCTCCCTGATGCATCAGTCTGGACGGTTCCAGGTACTGAAATGGGTCTGCGGAGGCAAGGTTGCCCATAGGGTGCCGTCGCCGGTCTCGGGTTTGACCAGGTGCCTGCATTCTTTCCACCAGTCTCACAGAGCTCCACCACCTCACTTTCTTTTATGGCACAAAGATGACAAAATGACTTGTCTCAGTAAGGTCACTGCCTGCCGCCAGCTGCTATCTACGAGTCACAAGCAGTTCCTGGGCCACTGTAAGTATGGCACCAGGTGATAAGAATGTTTCTCTTGAATAAATATTCACGACTACATATTCACCATAATGCTAGACAACCCATATCAATGCTTCCCGCACAAGTATTGTGAATCCCAATCCAGGAAAAAGTGGCTGCACTGCAATACCAAAAAGCAATTTAATCATGTGTAATTTTCAGATGCAGAGTAGAAAACTGTAAATTATGTATCAGTATACAGTGTGGGCCGAAAAAAGAAATAAGTACTGGTATTGGTTATGATTTCTGTTTTTAACTCAGCATTGCCAATCTCGCATTGAAAATTGACAACATAGGATGTGAAGAGGGTGATAATGAGGAAACCAATGCAATCCAAAGGGACATCATAGATCATGGCGATAAATATCTAGGACTTCTAGAGAGCACTAGTTTAAATGGGTTGGGACAAGCTGCAAAGCCTACTTATGCAAAAAAATAAAACTAAAAAAAAAATGGCCAAGCTTTGCTTTTCATTACAGGCAAGAAGGGTGCTACACATTGTAAGCTTTGCAAAAAGAACTTGACATAGAAATGAGAGCTGCAGAGATCGACTGTCTTGGTAGAAGAAGAAATGGTAATAGTCTTTTCAATAATATTTTATTATAATGAAAGAAATATTAATGACAGTGTGTAACAAACAGTACAAAAGATCACTCAGGCAAACCTTCTATTTTATGTGTAAATTGAAGGTGGCGAGGGGAAGAAACGAAAGGGGAGGGATCACTGCTGTCAGCTGCATTGGGACATTATGTGGAACCGGCAGGTGCGGTAACCGCTGTGCCATCCGGGACACTGTGTTATCGCAACTGCACAGACTATCTCAGCTCACCTCATGGCTGATCCACACCCTCGTCATGTGCCTGTTATCCATAGCCCCTGTCCATTTCCTCCATATTCTCTCTTCCAAGATTGTCACAGGAGGTTGGATGTACTTGTGCATCTGCACTGAAGCAGGATATTAATGTTTAATGTCCCATTGACAAAGAGGTCATTAGAGATGGAGCACAAGCTCGAATTAGGGAAGGATGGGGAAGGAAATCAGTCATGCCCTTTCAAAGGAACCATCGTGGCATTTGCATGAAGCGATTTACGGAAATCTAAGAAAACCTAAATCTGGATGGCTGGACGCGGGTTTGAACCATCATCCTCCCGAACACGAGCCCAGTATGCTGCACAACCACTGCGCCATCTCGCTCGGTCTCTGCACTGAAGAAGGTGGATTTACTGCCCAGCTAGGCCCACCAAATTATACGAATGTGTTGTGTCTGTTCTTTTGGACATTCATATATTTCTATCTTATGGCACCAGGAATACGAAAAATTTAAAGAAAAATGAGGCATTACTAAACACTAATAAGTCTTTGCACAAAAAGAAATAACAGAAGTTACAGCAATACACATTATGGAAACTCCAAAACCGAAGATGATATAGACATAAATAACAGAATTACTAAAAGTACAAGTTGGATACAAATATAAAGAATTTCAACTACAGTGCCAGCAGCCACAGATCAAAAGCAAGGGAAAGAGATGCTTAATTGCAAGAAGTTCGACCAAAACTTGTAAGAATGCACAAAAGAGAGGAATAATGAAAATGGATGCACACACTGTTAAGAAAAAGTACATGTAAAAGTGTCAGAGTATATAACTGAAAGGTGAAGGCCCTAATTGACAGTGACAGACAATTTATAACAACAAGTTGTTTATGAGGCAATGGATGCTCCAGCACTACTGAATACGAATATAGCTTCACGTCATTTGGGATAAACTTTGTTTCTCCTCTAGGATAATTTACAGATACACCAACTGCTACAACAGATATTTATGTGGTTTATGAGGACACCATGGATTTTGTTGTGATAGGTGGGAACAATATTCTATACGAAACTTAAAATAAGCAAGTATGGAGTCACTATTAGGATCCAAGAGGGGGTAATTCATCAGATGTATATCCGTATAGCAGGCAAACAAGAATTACATATAGGAAGCCTGCTAGAGATGATACAAAGGAATATGTTGGATATGTTGGTAGGGACTAATTACACACTAATAAAGAAAATTACGAGAATAAAGATCATACAGAGAGAAAAACTGACATACTGCAAATACAGGAGATTATTACCATAAGAGAAGGCATTGTTGACAACCAAATTTATGAGTGTGATGTTAAAGGAATTATTCAACCAAATTCATCCCGATGCACTAGCCAAATTAGAGTTGTAAAACAGAAAATTAGAGACTAGAAAAAATTAAATAAACTTAGTTCCTCTTGGATAATCAAATTCACCTGGTGTTTCCCAGAGCTTTATAAACACCATTATTTGGACAAGAGCTCAAGACAAGGACTATCAGATATTCAAAACATGCTCACTGAACAATCTTATGACAACTTCTTAATGAGAGATAACTTATTCTCAAGTTCAATGCTGAAAGATATAATTTAGTGCTTCCACATACTATTATCCAATGTGAAACAATCACATTCATTTTGCAAAACTGTACTAAATGAATTCTCTGATAACTACCTAAACAGATTATTCAGAATCCTACTCACGCTGGAAACATACTGGACCTAACATCAACAAATAAACCTGACTTGTTTGAGGATGTCCTTGTAGAAACTTGTATAAGTGACATGTGGCATTTGTAGCAACAAAAAACAAGCAGAAGGATTTATATATTGAGCAAACTATAAATAGCAGTCAAATGAAAACAAGGCATATGGGAAGAAAGTAAGTAATCTCTTTATTATTTCAAACATAACAGCCCTAACTGTTAATGTGTTTATCCCACAGTAGACAAGATCAATGGTTTCATGGAAAAAATGTTTGCAGTTGGCTACAGAACTATGACTGTACCCACGCGTGCACCTCTTCATCTGAAGGAAATCAATAGCCGTGAATGTCTTTATTCAGGGCCTGAAAATATAGAAACTGAATGGGGCAATAATAGGGACTGTATGGAGGATGTGTCAGGCCTTCCAGAGAAACTTCTGCAGTGTACTTGAAACAACAGTGGGCAGGAGTGGAGGAGGGGGAGGGGGTAGTTTCGCTGAGAGGCACTTACACCTCCATGCAGTCCTGTTCTCTCCCCATACAGCTTCCATATTTTCAGAGCCCTGTAGAAATTCATTCATGGCTGTCGACTTGCTTCGGGTGAAGAGATGCATGGCAGAGTACAATCATGTTCTATAGGCAACTGTGAACATTTTTCCACGAAGGCATTGACTATCTTGTCTCACAGTAGAATAAATGTATGAACAGTTATGGTGATTACTTCTGAAATAATGAGCAGTTTATTTACTTATCATCCACATGTCTCACTTCCAACTGACTGCACCTTGTAGCCAAAGAGAATGTAGTGTTGTATTTTACTCTGAAGGGGGGGCATACAGAAAAACTGTGACACAAGGGTTAGAAGAATAGTTGATCAGGTACTTGACATATATGTACCCAGTGGAATAGTTCATGATGGAACAGATCCCTCATGGTATACAGTCACTTAAAGAAGGTTCTGAAGGACAAGAGACTACTGAATAATAAGTGCAAAACAAAGCATGGGGCTATGCTGAATGAAACACATTTGGCAGTGAAGAGAGCAATGAGTGAAGTCTTCAATGATTACAATAGCAGAATATTGTCAAAAGTTGTCTGACAGACCGAAATAAATTCTGGTCTTATGTAAAAGCTGATAATGGCTTCAAAGTTAGTGTCCAGACTGTCATGGATGAGATAGGGACTGAAACACTGAAGCAAAAGTGGAAACAATGAAATCCATTTTCAAACATTAACTGACAAATGAAAATCCAGGGGTATTGCCTTAGTTAAATTCTCTCACCAGCACAAAGGTGAGCGAAAAGATATCAATTAAATTCTCACAGCCCTACCAAAATGAGTGATATAATATTAGTGTCACTGGTGTTGAGACATAACTGAAATCACTAATAGTGTACAGAGCTCCAGGGCCCAATGGAATCACTAACAGAATCCATAATGAATTTATGCCAGATTTAGCTCCTCTTTTAAGCATAATCTACTGTAGATCCATCAAACAGAAAACTCGGACCAGCAGTCGGAAGCACAGGTCACTTCCATCCACAAGAAGGATTGCAGAAAGCCACAAAAAACTGCAATCCAATACCCTTGATATCTATTTTATACAGAATCTGAGAACATATTCTGAGCTCAAGTGTAATGCGGTATCTTGAACAGAACAACCTCTTTCATACCAACTGTCATGGTATCAGAAAGCTTCAATACTGTGAAGTGCAGCTTTCACTTTTCTCATATGACATCCTAAAATCTATGGACCAAGGTAGTCAGGTAGATGCAGTATTTCTCGATTTCCAAAAAGCATTTCTCTCAGTACCGCACCTATGCTTATTATCTATGATCGTATGGGTATCAAATGAAATTTGTGAATGAGTTAAGGCTGGCCGGAGTGGCCGTGCGGTTCTAGGCATTACAGTCAGGAACCGAGCAACTTCTACGGTCACAGGTTCGAATCCTACCTCGGGCATGGATGTGTGTGTTGTCCTTAGGTTAGTTAGCTTTAATTAGTTCTAAGTTCTAGGCAACTGATGACCTCAGAGGATAAGTCGTATAGTGCTCAGAGCCATTTGAACCATTTTTGAATAGGTTAACGATTTCGCAGTAGGGAGGACGCAGCATGTTATCTTGGATGAAGAGTCACTGACAGAGGTAGAAGTAACTTCAGATATGCTCCATTGATGTTTGTTGGGTTCCTTGCTGTTCATGTTGTACATTAATGACCTTGAGGGAATATAAATAATAATCTCAGATTTTTCACAGTGATGCAGTTATCTATAATAATAAGTGTAACACAAACATTCAAAGTATTACAAAGACTGGTGATCTGTTTCAAAAAGTTCAAAAATTTAAAATTGTGCACTGCACAAAACAAAAAACATACAGTGTCCTATGACTGCAGTATCAATGAATCACTACTGGAGCTGGTCAGTTCACACAAATACCTGGATGTAACTATTTGTAGGGATATGAAATGGAATGGTCACATAGACTCAGTTGTAGGTAAAGCAGGTGGCAGACTTTAATTTATTGTGTAGAATACCATACTAGGGAAATACAGTCATTCTACAAAAAACATTGCTTACAAATTACTTATGCAACCCATCCTAGAATACGAGGTGTGGCTAGAAAGAAACCGTACTAGTACTGATGAAACAATAAAACGAATGCAATAAGGCTGAAAGTCGCATGGCCTGTCACGTGACTCTCGCTCTGCCTACTGCTCCAGTTTCATCTGCCTCCTGCACTCAGTCTGCCCGTGGCGTCTGTTTTAAGTAGTTGACGTTTTGTCTGTGCGTCGGAAAATGTTGAGTGTACAGAAAGAACAGCGTGTTAACATCAAATTTTGTTTCAAACTAGGAAAATCTGCAAGTGAAACGTTTGTAATGTTACAACAAGTGTACGGCGATGATTGTTTATCGCGAACACAAGTGTTTGAGTGGTTTAAACGATTTAAAGATGGCCGCGAAGACACCAGTGATGACACTCGCACTGGCAGACCATTGTCAGCAAAAACTGATGCAAACATTGAAAAAATCGGTAAACTTGTTCGACAAGATCGCCGTTTAACAATCAGAGCGGTGTCTGAGTTAACAGGAGTTGACAAGGAAAGTGTTAGGCAGATTCTTCATGAAAATTTCAACATGAACAAAGTGTGTTCAAAAATGGTTCCAAAGTGTCTCACAATTGAACAGAAGGAACGCCGAAGAATTATTTGTTCTGACATCCTGGAAAATGTTGAAAGTGATCCCACCTTCTTACAAAATGTTATTACTTGCGATGAATCTTGGTTTTTTACTTACGATCCCGAAACTAAACGCCAATCGATGCATTGGAAAACTCCTGGTTCTCCACGACAAAAAAAAGCACGAATGTCAAAATCGAAATTCAAGGCAATGATGATTGTTTTTTTGACATCAAAGGGATTGTGCACATTGATTGGGTACCAAAGGGACAAACAGTGAATCAGCATTACTACTTTAGTGTCCTGGCTACCCTACGTGAGCGAGTACGGAGAAAACGGAATGATTTGTGGAGAAAAAAGTCATGGATCCTTCACCAAGACAATGCCCCAGCTCACAGTGCGTTGTCAGTGAAGACATTTTTGGCAAAACACAACATTCCCATCTTAGATCATCCACCCTACTCACCTGATTTGGCCCCCTGTGACTTTTTTCTTTTCCCTAAAGTCAAGTCAGCTTTGAAAGGAACTAGATTTGAGACTGTTGAAGCAGTAAAAGAAAAAGCGACGGAAGTAATGTATGGACTTACCGAAAATGATCTGCATCATTGCTATGAACAGTGGAAAATTCGTATGGAGCGGTGTAGAGACCGAGGAGGAGAGTACATTGAAGGAGATAACATGAAATTGTAAATAATTGTAAATAAATGTTTTTTCCAGCATCAGTCCGGTTTTTTTCTAGCCGCACCTCGTATTGCTCAAGTGTGAGGAACGCATAACAGACAGGAATAATGGGACATTGAACATATATAGATAACTACAAATGGTAACAGGATTATCTGACCCATGGGAGTGTGTCACAGAAATGCTGAAGACTCTGAACTAGCAGACACTTGATAGAGGCAAATTATACTGAGAGAACTACTTAGACAAGCTTTAATGATCAGCTTTAAATGATGAGTCTATGAACATACTGCAACTCCCTGTTTCCTGCTGTAGGTATTAATGGGACAATTTTAGATTAAATGCAGCAACACATGCAATTTATGTAATCATTCTTCTCACACTCAATATGTGAAGGGAACAGGAAGGAGCCTTAACAGCTGGTACCGCAGGTGGTACCCTTGCAATACAACTTCCAGTGATTTGCAGAATATGGATGTAGATGTAAAAAGGACATTACACCATTAAGCAAATTCAAAAGGAAGCAAAACAAGATTATAATATACCAGGGGATATATATACACTCCTGGAAATGGAAAAAAGAACACATTGACACCGGTGTGTCAGACCCACCATACTTGCTCCGGACACTGCGAGAGGGCTGTACAAGCAATGATCACACGCACGGCACAGCGGACACACCAGGAACCGCGGTGTTGGCTGTTGAATGGCGCTAGCTGCGCAGCATTTGTGCATCGCCGCCGTCAGTGTCAGCCAGTTTGCCGTGGCATACGGAGCTCTATCGCCGTCTTTAACACTGGTAGCATGCCGCGACAGCGTGGACGTGAACCGTATGTGCAGTTGACGGACTTTGAGCGAGGGCGTATAGTGGGCATGTGGGAGGCCGGGTGGACGTACCGCCGAATTGCTCAACACGTGGGGCGTGAGGTCTCCACAGTACATCGATGTTGTCGCCAGTGGTCGGCGGAAGGTGCACGTGCCCGTCAACCTGGGACCGGACCGCAGCGACGCACGGATGCACGCCAAGACCGTAGGATCCTACGCAGTGCCGTAGGGGACCGCACCGCCACTTCCCAGCAAATTAGGGACACTGTTGCTCCTGGGGTATCGGCGAGGACCATTCGCAACCATCTCCATGAAGCTGGGCTACGGTCCCGCACACCGTTAGGCCATCTTCCGCTCACGCCCCAACATCGTGCAGCCCGCCTCCAGTGGTGTCGCGACAGGCGTGAATGGAGGGACAAATGGTGACGTGTCGTCTTCAGCGAGGAGAGTCGCTTCTGCCTTGGTGCCAATGATGGTCGTATGCGTGTTTGGCGCCGTGCAGGTGAGTGCCACAATCTAGACTGCATACGACCGAGGCACACAGGGCCAACACCCGGCATCATGGTGTGGGGAGCGATCTCCTACACTGGCCGTACACCACTGGTGATCGTCGAGGGGACACTGAATAGTGCACGGTACATCCAAACCGTCATCGAACCCATCGTTCTACCATTCCTAGACCGGCAAGGGAACTTGCTGTTCCAACAGGACAATGCACGTCCGCATGTATCCCGTGCCACCCAACGTGCTCTAGAAGGTGTACGTCAACTACCCTGGCCAGCAAGATCTCCGGATCTGTCCCCCATTGAGCATGTTTGGGACTGGATGAAGCGTCGTCTCACGCGGTCTGCACGTCCAGCACGAACGCTGGTCCAACTGAGGCGCCAGGTGGAAATGGCATCGCAAGCCGTTCCACAGGACTACATCCAGCATCTCTACGATCGTCTCCATGGGAGAATAGCAGCCTGCATTGCTGCGAAAGGTGGATTTACACTGTACTAGTGCCGACATTGTGCATGCTCTGTTGCCTGTGTCTATGTGCCTGTGGTTCTGTCAGTGTGATCATGTGATGTATCTGACCCCAGGAATGTGTCAATAAAGTTTCCCCTTCCTGGGACAATGAATTCATGGTGTTCTTATTTCAATTTCCAGGAGTGTACTTGTGAACCCGTGTCTATGGCCCTCTGAGTCTCGTGGACGAATAGCGCGAGCTGGGTTTCACACGACCGTCTTTTTCGAAACCCATGCTGATTCCTACAGAGTAGATTTCTATTCTCCAGAAAAGTCATTATACTCAAACATAATACGTGTTCCAAAATTCTACAACTGATCGATGTTAGAGATATGGGTCTATAGTTCTGCACATCTGTTCGACGTCCCTTCTTGAAAACGGGGATGACCTGTGCCCTTTTCCAATCCTTTGGAACGCTACGCTCTTCTAGAGACCTACGGTACACCGCTGGAAGAAGGGGGGCAAGTTCCTTCGCGTACTCTGTGTAAAATCGAACTGGCATCCCATCAGGTCCAGCGGCCTTTCCTCTTTTGAGCGATTTTAATTGTTTCTCTATCCCTCTGTCGTCTATTTCGATATCTACCATTTTGTCATCTGTGCGACAATCAAGAGAAGGAACTACAGTGCAGTCTTCCTCTGTGAAACAGCTTTGGAAAAAGACATTTAGTATTTCGGCCTTTAGTCTGTCATCCTCTGTTTCAGTACCATTTTGGTCACAGAGTGTCTGGACATTTTGTTTTGATCTTCCTACCGCTTTGACATAAGACCAAAATTTCTTAGGATTTTCTGCCAAGTCAGTACACAGAACTTTACTTTCAAATTCATTGAACGCCTCTCGCATAGCCCTCCTCACACTAAATTTTGCTTCGCGTAATTTTTATTTGTCTGCAAGGCTTTGGCTATGTTTATGTTTGCTGTGAAGTTCCCTTTGCTTCCGCAGCAGTTTTCTAACTCGGTTGTTGTACCACGGTGGCTCTTTTCCATCTCTTATGATCTTGCTTGGCACATACTCATCTAATGCATATTGTACGATGGTTTTGAACTTTGTCCACTGATCCTCAACACTATCTGTACTTAAGACAAAACTTGTGTGTTGAGCCGTCAGGTACTCTGTAATTTGCTTTTTGTCACTTTTGCTAAACAGAAAAATCTTCCTACCTCTTTTAATATTTCTATTTACGGCTGAAATCATCGATGCCGTGACCGCTTTATGGTCGCTGATTCCCTGTTCTGCGTTAACTGTTTCAAATAGTTCGTGTCTGTTTGTCACCAGAAGGTCTAATATGTTATCGCCACGAGTCGGTTTTCTGTTTAACTGCTCAAGGTAATTTTCAGATAAAGCACTTAAAAAAATTTCACTGGATTCTTTGCCCCTGCCACCCGTTATGAACGTTTGAGTCTCCAGTCTATATCCGGCAAATTAAAATCTTCACCCAGAACTATAACATGGTGGGGAAATCTACTCGAAATATTTTCCAAATTATCCTTCAGGTGCTCAGCCACAACAGCTGAGAAACATCAGAAGCTTTTGAAATAAAGAGTGGAGTGAAACAAGGAGGTGAGCTCTCACCTGTGCTCTTGAACTGTGCCCTTGAGAAGGTTATTCGTGAGTGGCACAAAGAACTGGAAAACTAAGAAATTAAAAATGGTGTCAGGTTGGGTTACAAGAAACCAAATCTTGAAATCAATTGTCTCTCTTTTGCAGATGATATTGCAATTTTTTTCTGATTCCATGGAAACAGCTAAGAGACAGATTAATGAGCTTAATGTACAAGCACAGAAGATGGCCTCTAAATTTTATTTGGGAAAACAGAGTTTATAATTGACATACGAGGGCCGTTCAGAAAGTAACCTCCGGTTGATTTAAAAAAATACACCAAGTTAAATAAAAATATTTTAATATATACATCTTACAACTACATCTTTGCACTATTTTTCTACATAGTCTCCACAGCGATTGAGGCACTTATCATATCTCTTCACAAGCTTTGAAATTCCTTCTGCATAAAAATCACCCGCTTGTGCCTGGAGCCAGCCTGTGACCGCATCTTTGAGCTCTTCGTCGTCATCAAACCGCTGTGACCCGAGCCATTTCTTCAAATGCATGAAGAGGTGATAATCACTTGGCGCCAGGTCTGGGCTGTAAGGTGGATGGTTGATAACGTCCCACTTGAAGGACTCAAGAAGGGCCGTTGTTCTGCGAGCAGAGTGAGGACGGGCGTTATCGTGCAAAAAAACGATACCGGAAGTCAGCATACCACGGCGTTTGTTCTGTATAGCCCGTCGTAACTTTTTTATTGTTTCACAGTACACGTCTTGATTAATGGTCGTACCACGTTCCATGAATTCAACCAACAACACCCCTTTGGCATCCCAAAACACCGTTGCCATCAGTTTTCTGGCAGAAAAATCTTGCGAGGCTTTTCTTGGTTTGGTAGGCGAATTTGAATGTGCCCACATCTTTGATTGTTCTTTTGTCTCAGGGTTCACGTACTTAATCCAGGTTTCGTCACCGGTCATGATTCTGTTTAACAATGGTTCTCCTTCGTCCTCATAACGTGACAGAAAGTCTAATGCAGAGGCCATTCTTTGAGTTTTGTGGTGGTCGGTAAGAATTTTGGGCACCCATCGTGCACAGAACTTACGGTAACCCAATCTTGCTGTCACTATCTCGTACAAGAGAGTCTTAGAAATCTGTGGAAAACCAGTAGACAACTCCGACATTGAGAAACGTCGATTTTCACGAACTTTTGCATCAACTGTCTGAACGAGTTCGTCAGTCACCAATGATGGTCTACCACTCCTCTCTTCATCATGAACGTTTTCTCGTCCACTTTTAAATAAACGTACCCATTCACGGACAACTCCTTCACTCATAACTCTTGGTCCGTACACGGCACAAAGCTCACGATGAATAGCTGCTGCAGAATATCCTTTGGCTGTAAAAAACCTTATGACAGCACACACTTCACATTTGGCGGGGTTTTCTATTGCAGCACACATTTCAAACTGCCACAAAAACTAAACTAGCGCAGGTACGACGTTCACTCGACCACGGCTTGATGCCGACTGACCTGTTGAGTGCGTGAACACACAGATGGCGTCGCTACTCCCCCCACAACCCACACTGTGACCAATCGGAGGTTACTTTCTGAACCGCCCTCGTATATTCACCACCAAGGGGACTTGTGGTGGGCCAAGGCAAAATTAAGAGACTTGAAAACTTTAAATACCTCGGAGAATAGATAGCAGCCAACTTATCAGAAAAAGAAGCCTTCATACCGTGCATGAACAAAATGGAAATGCCATTCCATTTAACCAAAAACATCTACAACAAAAGATCAGTATCGTTCAATGCAAAGTCAAGTCATTATTGCAGTGTTATCCGTCCGGTGTCCGGCCCCGGTAGCTGAGTGGTCAGCGTGACGGAAAGTCAATCCTAAGGGTCCGGGTTCGATTCCCGGCTGGGTCGGAGATTTTCTCCGCTCAGGGACTGGGTGTTGTGTTGTCCTAGTCATCATCATTTCATCTCCATCAACGCGCAGGTCGCCGAAGTGGCGTCAACTCGAAAGACCTGCACCCGACGGGAGGCCCTAGCCACACGACATTTCATTTCATCCATCCGGAGGTATTGTACACTTCTGAATGCCTAGTAATGAACAAAGGCCTAATCGGAAAACTGGAGGCTAAGGAAAGGAAGATTTTGAGAAAGATTTTACGTCCCATGAAAGAGAATGGGGAATATAGGAGATGTCATAATACTGAACTGTATTCCCACATAGAGAAGATAACCAATACCATCCGGAAAAGAAGGATATATGTTTTATGACATATGACCCGAATAAGCCCTGGAAGACTCACCAAAATGAATTATATAACACTTTTACAGACAAGGTGAGATGATTGCTCTCCAGTTGCGTAAAATGTTGACTGTGAACAAGAAAACGCAAGCGATACTCACCATCTGAGCTTCATGAGTCAAGATGGCTGAATATAGGACTCAGACAGGGGATTTAAAGGTTTTCTTATCAAATGGATTAATGATGTGCCGGAGAAGCAGAATATTTTTTTTTTTTTTTTTTTTTTTTTACTGTGGTGATAATATAATCTTTATGTGAGAATTGGAAATGTGTTTCTTAGTTATTTAGTGAAACAATTAATTAGTAATACATATCTGCTATAATCTGTTTAACAGATTTTCACTATTTTTATTTACTACTTTCGTTAATGCTTTGGGGATAGGAAACTTCTTCTTCTGTGTATAGCATATTAATCTATATGTAATGCTGTCATCACAGATAATAAATGCTATATTGATTCTCAATGGAGATGTCCTTAATAAACTGGAAATCTACATTTTGTTTTATTTAGCCCCTCTGAAGAAAGATGTGAGGAGCAGAGGCAGTTATCTATACACTATGTACTGACTACTACAATAGAGAGAAGGATACACAATGCACACCTCCTAACGGCAATCTTCAGAAGCTAAGAAATGGCAGCTACACTTTGTTACTCACTTGTAGTAATGAAATACACCCACTATCACAAGATATAAGCCCACTTTAACAATAAAATTATACAATTTAGTAATATCTTCCATATAAATCTCATAGATTTAAACACGTGTTTGGCAAAGAAGCTAAATCCCCACATGTGTTTCCCTTGCACTTAACAAGTTTTCATTGTATAAGGGGCAGCCTGCTTCATTGACTGACTAACTGTAAAAGTGAGCTCTTACCTTGGTTTATCAATATCATTGAATTCAATAATTTTTGCTATTAAATCTGCTATCATATGGATCATGTAAGCAAAAAATTTGTTTCATTGTTACACTGTTTGCAGCTCAGGTATGTCTTTCCTGCAAATATCATATTATTTTAACTGGAAACTCAGGAGATGCAAGTTACGATATAAGGAAACCCATAGGAGTTAAGGGGAGGTTCTGCTCAAGACCGATGAAAACGTGGTTATCCAACCCCTCAAATAATTCGCGTTCTGAAGCATATAGATACTGCCTACAGCAGAATTTTTTGATTGGGAAACGATTTTACAAGTTACAGGATGTTGAATAGAACGATGTCCCAGTCAAAACATAGCTGCCTGTAGGCAATAAATGAATTAGTTTAAGAAAATATTCAATCATTACATGGCCTTCTTTCCAATCATGATCTGATTATAGGATGGGAAATGGTAATCTCCAGTTATTATTATTAAACAAACTAAACAGTGTATTTACTTGCATTTCATATTTCACACATCTCTCAATAGCATGCTATCATTTCATTATTTCACAGCTATTAACAACTAGAAGAATAATAAACAACTGCTAAATGAAAAGGCAGATGAAGCACTTCAGTGATCTTCAGATCGCACTTAACTCGAATGGTGGGCTGTAAGATCAGAGCTGGTCGGGAAGTGTAAAGGACAGAGACGTTGTCTGCCACAGTCGGTGTTAGTTTAGACTTTATTAGCAATGTAGGTTATTTGAACATATAGTTAAGAACAGTGTGATATTAACTATGGAAATATGCAATTCATTAATTTGTTGAAGAATGGAAATCATTTGTGTCTCTAAAGTGGAATGTAATTCTGCAGTTTCTCATGTTCTGCCAATAAAAAGCGAGTGGCATTCTGTATAAAAAAAAAAAAAAAAAAAAAAAAAAAAACTGATTGGAAATTTAATTATTTCTAAAATAACAGTTCCTCACTAAGAGTTTCTTAGAGCCTCACGATAACAGATCCATGACCTATGTGCTATTTTCTGCACAAGGGACAACAACTAAATAAGACTGCATGTTGGTGTACATTTATTAGAACTTACGCATTCCATTAAAGGTGGTGGAAGCAAATAGGCAGCTTATGTGTACTGTAGTTTAGTACAAATGAGATCAGTGACACTTAATCTGTGGTAACACAGAGGAGATATGAAGGAGAGAAATACAGGGTGTACATAAAGTCTGGAAACACTTTCAATTATTTATTGCACATTAACCAAACACTGTACAGATATCATACATATGTCATTTTGCAGAGTTTGGTAATTTGCCAATAGTCAGCACTAGTCGCAAACATGGCGCGTTTAGGTGAGGAGCGAGCTTTCTGTGTGTTGGAGTTCAACAAAACCAAGTGTGCTACAGCTGTTCAATGGCTGTTTAGAAAGAAGCCTCCAAATGCATTGAATTTATTAGTAATGTAGGTTATTTGAACATATAGTTAAGAACAGTGTGATATTAACTATGGAAATATGCAATTCATTAATTTGTTGAAGAATGGAAATCATTTGTGTCTCTAAAGTCACGTCTAAAACTGTACGGGACATTCTTCTTCGCCGAGAGCACTGTCACTGGATATTCCTAATTGGCCATGTTGCACCAATGGCTGATGTTTCTTGTAACCCAGCCTGACACCATTTTTAATTTCTTGGTTTTTCAGTTCTTTGCGCCACTGATGGATAACCTTCTCAAGGGCATAGTTCAAGAGCATAGGTGAGAGCCCACCACCTTGCCTCACTCCAGTCTTTATTACAAAAGCTGTTGATGTGTCTCATATAATATTTATTTCCTCTGGTATATAATAATCTTGTTTTGCTTCCTTTTGAATTTGCTTAATGGTGTAATGTCCTTTTTAAATCTACATCCATAGTCTGCAAATCACTGGAAGTTGTATTGCAAGGGTACCACCTGCGGTACCAGTTGTTAAGGCTCCTTCCTGTTCCCTTCACATATTGAGTGTGAGAAGAATGATTACATAAATTGCATGTGTTGCTGCATTTAATCTAATCTTGTCCCATTAAATCCTACAGCAGAAAACAGGGAGTTGTAGTATGTTCATAGACTCATCATTTAAAGCTGATCCTTAAAGCTTGTCTAGGTAGTTCTCTCAGTATAATTAGCCTCTATCAAGTGTCTGCTAGTTCAGAGTCTTCAGCATTTCTGTGACACACTCCCAGGGGCAGATAATCCTGTTACCTTTTGTAGTTTCCTATATATGTTCAATATCCCATTATTCCTGTCTGGCATGTGTTCCTCACATTTGAGCAAAATTCTAGGATGGGTTGCATAAGTAATTTGTAAGCAATGGTTTTTGTAGAATGACTGTATTTTCCTAGTATGGTATTCTACACAATAAATTAAAGTCTGCCACCTGCTTTACCTGCAACTGAGTCTATGTGACCATTCCATTTCATATCCCTGCAGATAGTTACATCCAGGTATTTGTGTGAACTGACCAGCTCCAGTTGTGATTCATTGATACTGCAGTCATAGGACACTGTATGTTTTTTGTTTTGTGCAGTGCACAATTTTAAATTTTTGAACTTTTTTAAACAGATCACCAGTCTTCGTAATACTTTAAATGTTTGTGTTACACTTATTATTATAGATAACTGCATCACTGTGAAAAATCTGAGATTATTATTTATATTCCCTCAAGGTCATTAATGTACAACATGAACAGCAAGAAACCCAACTAACTTCAATGGAGCATATCTGAAGTTACTTCTACCTCTGTCAATGACTCTTCATTCAAGGTAACATGCTGTGTCCTCCCTAGTACGAAATAATTAACCCATACACAAATTTCATTTGATGCCCCATACAATCATAGATAATAACAATAGGTGGAGTACTGAGTGAAATACTTTTAGGAAATTGAGAAATACTGCATCTACCTGACTGCCTTGGTCCATAGCTTGTAGGATGTCATATGAGAAAAGTGAAAGCTACACGTCACAGTATTGAAGTTTTCTGATACCATGACAGTTGGTATGAAAGAGGTTGTTCTGTTCAAGATACCTCATTACACTTGAGCTCAGAATATGTTCTCAGATTCTGTATAAAATAGATATCAAGGGTATTGGATTGCAGTTTTTTGTGGCTTTCTGCAATCCTTCTTGTGGATGGATGTGACCTGTGCTTCCGACTGCTGGTCCGAGTTTTCTGTTTGATGGGTCTGCAGTAGATTATGCTTAAAAGAGGAGCTAAATCTGGCATAAATTCATTATAGATTCTGTTAGTGATTCCATTGGGCCCTGGACCTCTGTACACTATTAGTGATTTCAGTTATGTCTCAACACCAGTGACACTAATATTATATCACTCATTTTGGTAGGACTGTGAGAATTTAATTGATTTCAGAAGTAATCACCATAACTGTTCATACATTTATTCTACTGTGAGACAAGATAGTCAATGCCTTCGTGGAAAAATGTTCACAGTTGCCTATAGAACATGATTGTACTCTGCCATGCATCTCTTCACCCGAAGCAAGTCGACAGCCATGAATGAATTTCTACAGGGCTCTGAGAATATGGAAGCTGTATGGGGAGAGAACAGGACTGCATGGAGGTGTAAGTGCCTCTCAGCGAAACTACCCCCTCCCCCTCCTCCACTCCTGCCCACTGTTGTTTCAAGTACACTGCAGAAGTTTCTCTGGAAGGCCTGACACATCCTCCATACAGTCCCTATTATTGCCCCATTCAGTTTCTATATTTTCAGGCCCTGAATAAAGACATTCACGGCTATTGATTTCCTTCAGATGAAGAGGTGCACGCGTGGGTACAGTCATAGTTCTGTAGCCAACTGCAAACATTTTTTCCATGAAACCATTGATCTTGTCTACTGTGGGATAAACACATTAACAGTTAGGGCTGTTATGTTTGAAATAATAAAGAGATTACTTACTTTCTTCCCATATGCCTTGTTTTCATTTGACTGCTATTTATAGTTTGCTCAATATATAAATCCTTCTGCTTGTTTTTTGTTGCTACAAATGCCACATGTCACTTATACAAGTTTCTACATGGACATCCTCAAACAAGTCAGGTTTATTTGTTGATGTTAGGTCCAGTATGTTTCCAGCGTGAGTAGGATTCTGAATAATCTGTTTAGGTAGTTATCAGAGAATTCATTTAGTACAGTTTTGCAAAATGAATGTGATTGTTTCACATTGGATAATAGTATGTGGAAGCACTAAATTATATCTTTCAGCATTGAACTTGAGAATAAGTTATCTCTCATTAAGAAGTTGTCATAAGATTGTTCAGTGAGCATGTTTTGAATATCTGATAGTCCTTGTCTTGAGCTCTTGTCCAAATAATGGTGTTTATAAAGCTCTGGGAAACACCAGGTGAATTTGATTATCCAAGAGGAACTAAGTTTATTTAATTTTTTTCTAGTCTCTAATTTTCTGTTTTACAACTCTAATTTGGCTAGTGCATCGGGATGAATTTGGTTGTATAATTCCTTTAACATCACACTCATAAATTTGGTTGTCAACAATGCCTTCTCTTATGGTAATAATCTCCTGTATTTGCAGTATGTCAGTTTTTCTCTCTGTATGATCTTTATTCTCGTAATTTTCTTTATTAGTGTGTAATTAGTCCCTACCAACATATCCAACATATTCCTTTGTATCATCTCTAGCAGGCTTTCTATATGTAATTCTTGTTTGCCTGCTATACGGTTATACATCTGATGAATTACCCCCTCTTGGATCCTAATAGTGACTCCATACTTGCTTATTTTAAGTTTCGTCTAGAATATTGTTCCCAACTATCATTACAAAATCCATGGTGTCCTCACAAACCACATAAATATCTGTTGTAGCTTTCACATGGTTAATCTCACCAGTTGGTGTATCTGTAACGTATCCTAGAGGAGAAACAAAGTTTATCCCAAATGACGTGAAGCTATATTTGTATTCAGTAATGCTGGAGCATCCAATGCCTCATAAACAACTTGTTGTTATAAATTGACTGTCACTGTCAATTAGGGCCTTCACTTTTCAGTTACATACTCTGACATTTTTACATGTACTTTTTCTTAACAGTGTATGCATTCATTTTCATTATTCTTCTCTTTTGTGCATTCTTACAAGTTTTGGTCGAACTTCTTGCAATTAAGCATCTCTTTCCCTTGCTTTTGACATGTGGCTGCTGGCACTGTAGTTGAAATTCTTTATATTTGTATCCGACTTGTACTTTTAGTTATTCCATTATTTATGTCTATAGCATCTTCGGTGGTGGAGATTCCAAAATGTGTATTGCTGTAACTTCTGTTATTTCTATTTGGCAAAGACTTCTTAGTGTTTAGTGGCAGTCCATTCCTGGAGATCCGAAGGGGGACCTGTTCAGGAATGTTTTACCAATGGGGCAATCATTATGACACTTTTCAGTTACAGGCCCCATGTCCTGTGGATATACATTACATGTCTTTAAACCCATGGTTTCGATTGCTTTCTGCAACCTAATGTCGTTGATCATGGCTGAGCAAAAGAGTGCACTGAACCTCTATCCTCTCCTCCTCCCTCTTTGACAAGTCCTTTGGCAGAATGAGGGTGACATCTTACGCCAGAAATCTTCAGCCGCTATTGCTGAAGATTTTTATTAAAAATTTACGCAGTGGCGGGTTTCGAACCCGGGACTAAAGACGTTCTGGAGCTCGCAGTAAACACAGTGGGTGCCGTCATCTTGAATACTGGTACTAGCGCCATGATCTGATGGCAGAAGAGCGCCCTCTGCTGGCACAGATATGAACTAAGCCAGTTGGAGTCCAGGCGTAGTGGAGAACACACCTCTTTTGTAGGGCGCACATTGTGCTCATGTGGGAGCCATCTAGATGCTTGAAAACCAATAAACTGGTAGCCAAGATCGTAGGAATTCTTTTTATTCCGTGATTACCGGTTTCGGCGAAAGTGAAGTCGCCATCATCGGATCTAGAGATGACAGAAAACACTATAAAAGGGGGCTTGGATTTCACTTATATAACATATATACATATAAATTTAGTTACATATCTTAGGACACTTACAGGCTGCATCATAAAGGCAAACAATGGTGATATTAATAGTTGCCTGGAACACTCACAAAATTGTCTTGAGTAACACACTGCTCGTGTCATAACAGGCTCTGCGTGTGTGGTAACATTACATCATTAGGGCGTGTACATAATTCTAGAGATTACTGTATCACATAAACATATACAAAACTTATGAAAACTGCAGACCTACACAATTCCACATCTGCCTGGTCCTATATAAGACATATTGAAAAGCAAATGCAAATTTCATGAGAACTGCAGAATTACAAAAATGTACATCTGTCTGGTCCTATACGGTACCTAATAAGATACGATCATATGTAGATATTTTATGGGATCTGCAGGGTTATACACAGCACATCAGTCTGGTGATATATAAAATCTACCGAAAGTATATACAAATTGTAAGAACATTACATGGTTACACAGTGCATATATAAAAATTAAAAAAAAAAACACACCTTTCGTATGAGCGCAGATTTTTCCGGTCATACCAAATGCACATCTGCCTGGTTACATATAAAACATACCTTGTGTGACTCGGCAGTCCCAGAAAATTTTCATTTTTTTCAGTATGTGAGATCATTCATGGCTACTTCAGAATTCTCAATAAGATTATTGGTTATTGAATCTGCTGTTTCGGATTCATCACCAAAGATTGAATTTACATTTTCACATTGGTTATTTGTGACTACATTCGAAGTATCACTAATCCCACATTTGACTTGACTACCGCTTATTGGCATCTGTCCACCAGTTCGTCAGTACTACTATGAGACTGAACTATAGTATTGGCACAAGCACAAAGTACCGTTATCCAAGATGGCGGCCATGACATCATCTGATGACGTTATCCAAGATGGCGGCTTTAGGTGGGAAGTTTGAATTTTGGAGGGCAGATATGTCAATTGGGCTACCTCCACTAACCTAGCCCCCTCACCCACAAAATGGTGGGAAGCTCGAATTGCTTCAGGATAATGCAGCCTCTACTAACATAAGAAAAATGGTGGGAAAGAAAGAGCAGTTGGGCTACCTCCACTAATCCAAGTCATCCGACTGCCACCTCTTCCTATGAATTGGTGGGAAGTTCAAATTCCATCAGGACAATGCAACACACCACAGCTGCCTCTACTAACCTAAGAAAATGGCGGGAAAATAGGTTACTTGGGCCACCTCCAGTAACCTAGGTCATCCTACCGCCACCTCTTCCTATGGATTGGCGGGAAAAGGACTCAACCTGCACTAGGCTGCTGGAGAGAGGAAAGAGTGTACTTTATTTTAAAAGGGCACTTGAACTATGTCCACTAACGTAAGTCATCCGACCGCCACCTCTTCATAGGAAATGAAGGGAAGAGTCCTCGCCCTGTACTGGACATGAGTCTTTATTTTGCATGCACTATTTTATTTAAGCAATTAGAGGCAGTACATCCATCCAGTGTGGTCGCCAAGGTTTTCGGAGTCCAACTGACCTAGTGCACAGTACCACAGCCAGAAGGCACTGTCATCCATTCCATGACATAATCCAAGATTGTGGGGGAAAATGGCGGCAGACAGCGTGATCCCCATGGGATCTGTAGTCCAACTAACCTTGTACAGAGTACTGCTACCAGAGGGCACTGTCGTCCATTCCATGAAGTAATCCAAGATGGCGTTCTGTGGTGAGAGGAAATGGAGGAAAACAATGTGTTCACCACAAGGTCTGGAGTCCAACTGTCCTAGTACACAGTACCAAAGCCAGAAGGCACTGTCATCCATTCCATGACATAATCCAAGAGTGTGGGGGAAAATGGCGGGAGACAGCGTGATCGCCATGGGATCTGTAGTCCAACTGACCTTGTACAGAGTACTGCTACCGGAGGGCACTGTCGTCCATTCCATGAAGTAATCCAAGATGGCGTACTGTGGTGAGAGGAAATGGAGGAAAACAATGTGTTCACCACAAGGTCTTGAGTCCAACTGTCCTAGTACACAGTACCACCACCAGAGGGCACTGTCGTCCATTCTGTGACATAACCCAAGATGGCTGTCTGGAGGGGAAGATTACGCAGCCTGCGCTGGGCTGCTGGAGAGAGTAAGGAAAGAATGTGCTTAATTTATTTTGCAACAATTTATTTAGGGAAGGATTTTGAGGTATAGTATATTTATCACATTGATACAAAACACATGCTCTGACACATTTGGGGTCACACCACACAGCCTACAGACCTGTAAACTACTTTTCAATTACCAAAATAATGCACTACTGACACAGAAGCAGCCCTGGCGAAGTGACATGGCCGTCAGCTGCAAAGCCACGCACAGGTACCCATTTGGGTCCCTCAAGCATGAGGCAGGGGCGTCCCTTTCATACTTGACACCTGAGAAATTCGTCTCAAAATGCTTGACCACCTAGGCACCATTGCTGACGCAAACGGACTGGAGGGAAGACCTATGTGCAGAGTGCAGTCGCTCCAAGGGCACATGTACGTGGAGGATACCGCCGGGCGCAAGCCAGCTTGAGCCATTGCAATCACTCCATTGCTGCCTACAGCGACAGGGCGAAAGTTGGGTCTATTTTTGGGCATACAATTAGAGTTTTTTGAATGTTATACTGATGTCACATAACTCCAAGGCGCTCACACCGGCCCCATATGTGAGACGCCTCTGGACAGCATGTGTGTTTACCCTTGATGATGCGATACCTGCGGATACTGATGTCACAGAATAGCACAGGGTGCATTGTTCCTAACAGGGCATGCGAGCTACGTCTAGCCAAGGATGTGTACCCAGCATGGCTGAAGCATTGTGCGCAATGTTCGTCCTGCTATCCAGCAATCTATATACATCTCAGACACATTAAACGTCCTCACTGCTAAAAGCCTTTGCACGCCTGCGAAAACACCGTTAATAATAAAAGCATTCGTGTTGTTTGGAGAGAGAGCATTCTGTAAGCACAGATGGGGGAAATCAGAACAATTGCGCAAACAGAATTCGAAGCACTGTCTTACAGAAGAGAAAAAAATGGCCGAAAATTTCGGTATCCTACAGCTACACATCTGGAGATGTACTAACGCCACGTTGGCGGATAAGTGACAACATCCCTGGGAGAGACGGATGGATTGCTTCAACTTGTTTTTGAACACTTTCTTTCTCAGATCTTTCCGTACATACGTTTCCCTCATCTTGTTTGAATCAGTATGTGGACGCTCCTAGATCCCAGCACAAAGGAGGTCTTGTGAATGAATAGAGCATTGTGATTGTATTTTGTCCAGATCACCATATTGCAACGACAATTAAACACTACAACATGCTGTACATTTAGTGAAATACAGGAAGAATCTTACTGAATTACATTGCTCTCCCACTGTGGACTGGAGATTGCACATTATAGTGTGAAACAGATCTGCAGCCCAACATTATATCACTGCGTACCGTGCCGATGTAGTAAACATACAATTCGGATCCTGCACCATACAAAATCAGTCCTTTGACATCATTCGTACACATACCGCGAAGACGGACAGCACCGTATATAATTCTCACAGCGCTAGGTATTTTCCTGCAGCTGCCGATCACAAGTCATCCACCACCAATGCTTGACCAGAGCACCCTCAGTGGACCAAAGTCACTCTCAGAACTCTTTTACAAATTTGGGCTCGTTTCCCCCTTAGCAAAAACGCGTTACTGTTTCAGGCCTGGACCTGCATGCT
Organism: Schistocerca nitens; assembly: GCF_023898315.1. Classification (NCBI taxonomy): domain Eukaryota; kingdom Metazoa; phylum Arthropoda; class Insecta; order Orthoptera; family Acrididae; genus Schistocerca; species Schistocerca nitens. Next base: position 561,575,317 of record NC_064614.1, on the reverse strand, counting down.
TGCTTTTCTACATCAATCTCTAGAGTCTGGGATTACAAGAACACATGTATTTCTGCGTGGTTTGCAATAATATTATACCATTTTCACGGTACTTCTCGATATCAAGCATACTACAGTATCCTACCGATCGCTCGTGCAACATAATTTGGAAGATATAGACTTGATATTATTTCTCTACAAACCCGAAACTTTAGCAAGGTGGAGTGTGCTGTAGACCACTGAGTATTTAGAAACTTATCCCGTCTGTGAAGACCTTTCGTGAGAACTTGAAACAAATAGAGGAAACTGATTTTTCCGACATGAATACCGATGTCCGTGATGTAACAGATTCCAAATCGCCCCTATAATTTACAAAGTGAGCTAATGTGTTTCTCATATCTAGAGAACCAGCAAACGTGTCTTCCACCTGCTAGATGCATAAACCACAATTGATGTTCCCTCAACTAAATAAAGGCGTGAGATGTGCATAAGCAGTCAACCGAACAATTTACATGGGAGGAAATAACGGTCCAGCGCAAACACAACTCCATTTTCAATCTTCTCAATTTTCCACATGATCATGAAAGCTATCCAACACATACCAAGTATTAGTTCGCTATTCACTCATCTAGAGGACAACACGGTTAAGTCATATACATTCCTACATTTCAACAGCCCTCTCCATTCGGGCAGACACTGCTGTTAATGAGAAACGTGGATCATTCCCATCACCTGCGCTGCATGCCAAGCACACATAGGCAGAATCTTCCTAGAAAACCGGTCACATATATGTTTTATCGTTGTACTTACAGTTAAATGTTACAATCACAGTCTCAACTGAACGACATTAGACAATGAGCGAAGTAGCGTAAATACACCCTGCTGACGGCTGTACTATACTTAAGACTTGACATACTCTTCCCTCTGCTATCACAATATTCCACAGTCATCTCCTTTGCACATGTCGGAACACAAACACATACTTTATAAGCCTGATGCTCAAGGTGAACCTGTCACACATCCCCTACTACTACTAAGTATCATACTTGGCCAATAAGTGATTCCAGACAATACAAAATAATGCTGAGAGAAAATCAGCGATGGGAGGACATGTATCATAAGTTTTTCTTGTGAGTGTTACCACTGTGTCTTAGAAAGAGGTATAATCGACCAGATGTTAAAATACCCAATTTGCGACAACTACTGTATTTTACTATCACAAGTGGTCTTGGTTCTAACGTGCACACAAGTATCCATGTTAAAAACTATAGTGCCTTTATAAATCGAAGTATGGCATTACCTCTGAATGAATTGGTTTTTCTGGACAAATACCGAGACAGTGATCGTAGGAGTGGTTATTATCAGACCAGCACTCCAGTTACATGTAGCCCACGATGCTACCTGATGATAAAATAGCTGAATTTTGAAAATGATTCGGCTAAGGAACTTGGTATGAAAGCGCTATCTGCAACTCCCTCACGCCGCTAGATATTTCTCCCGTATGTGTAACTTATTCTGTCTTGATACCATGTCAGAGGTTCTGCGACATAGGCGATGACTGATTGAGAAGGATCACAAAAAGTAGTAGATGGAGCGCTGATTGAGGTCGTAAGAAATGTACACTAGCTTTTCAGATCTCTAGTGTTACGCTATCTGCTAGAAATGATGTCTATGATTTGGAATCAAGTCCTTCCATTCTGCTACAGTAAAATTCCAATGTGGTTTTAGTCAGTCCCTAAGAATCCTGCAGCTGCTGCCATTTTTGCAGCTTTTGACATGTGATCGTTGCAATTTAAGCCAGAACAGAGCAGAAGTCACAGAAAACCATATCCAGCACCTTCTGCAACCCATATAGAAACAGAAAAACCTGAGTTAGTGCAACAGGACCGTGTTTTGACTATTCGGTGGAAATGCACACATTGTGGTGTGCCTCCAAACTAGATACATATACTACAGTCTGAGGCAGATCCACGTCCATTCCCATCTATCAGCCCAGCAGGCTATCATCGTTACTCTCTACCATCCAACAAACAAAAATTATGAACTATAAAATCTCCATTAATTTCGTCCGATATAGAACTCACCTAGGCACTGTTCCTGGCGCAATGACGTATAGCTGCAATGTTGTTTTGGTACAGAGAGATAGTTCTTGTGATGCTTCCAAGAATAGCATTACTCCTAGCAATCCTAATGGGACACCCCATCCGTCACTGAATTTACCTGTCAAACTGCTGCTGCTGCTGGTGTGGGACGATCATATTAAATGTTCAAATGTGTGTGAAATCTTATGGGACTTAACTGCTGAGGTCATCAGTCCCTAAGCTTACACACTAATTAACCTAAATTATCCTAAGGACAAACACACACACCCATGGCCGATGGAGGACTCGAACCTCCGCCGGGATCAGCAGCACAGTCCATGATTGCAGCGCCTGAGACCGCTCGGCTTTCCCTGCGAGGCCGATCATATTAAATATACAGCTTTTGATCCCCTGCAGAGGGCAGTTTAAGGTTCCATCACCTGTCGGAGGATGATCGTATCCCACAGACTATACTGTAAATCGCAAGAGACGCTCCCTGTGGTCCTGTCTCGTTGTTTGAAACATTATTTTTTCTGCTGTAACATGTTTTGTACACTGCCGTGCATTTTGTATTTCTTCCACGACTTCAAGGTCTGTGTCAGATTCTAAAGTGACATTAAGACATTCTGATCCACGGCCTCTTGCAGAAAACTAGATGTCGCACAATGATAATCATATTGTTACTACACGTCACAAACACTGGATGATTTTAAATAAAAGAGAGTTACAAAATAAGCAAATTGGGGGAGTTTTGCGACGTTGTGGATGGTTTCCAAACTACAGTCCGAAAGTGATTCACGAGCTCTACATTTAAACTCATCTGTAATATTCATGAAGTTGCTGATGACTCTATGTTCCGTTTCAACTGATCCATCATAATTGGAGTCATGTATGCAATCACTTTCGGTGCTATTTACCCCAAAATGTGTTGTCCATCCACAAAAACTCTTTCTCCAACTCAAACAAGCGATGTCAGTCAATCATTATGTGGTAACCAACAGGGTGCCAGTGCACGGATGCGATGGAAAAGACACCATCCATGTACTCTAATAATAAGCATCACAGTTGATAGTACGAACAATTTTACAGTAATTTCAACACTGACCAATGATGCGACAGCATGTTTCCCAATTTCAGTATGACAGCTAAACCACTTCTTCTCCACTTTGTGAATATCGCTGCGAACGTGGATAGATGACTGTGCCCTGCATCCATGCATTGTTAATTCTCGAACATGTACACCATCAAAGCATATCACACAGTGCTCTACATATTTCTAACACCTCAAGCATAGTGCTTAATTTATGACCTATCACTCTGTGTATGGGAGTCACAGAACATTCTCACTGTCTTAGGGTGAAAGTAGAGAGTGAAAGACCCTCCTCACACTGTCATTGACCAACCCGCCCTGCAGCACCATTACCGATTTAATCTGCAACCGACCAGAATTATGCTGCTACAATCCACGTCTCATGAATGAGTGGAGCTTGCTGAGTCCTCACCCATCCAAGGGAACAAGATTTCTCAAGATATGCCCATATCGAGGACATTAGCACTCCTTATCGATGTATAGTAACAGGTTTCAAAGTGCCGTTATGTAATAGCAGACAGTTAAGTAGAACAAGAAACGGGTGATTTTTATGAGTGATGGAGCTCCAGATGGATGGAATTCGATGGATTTTTACGTAAATCAACCAAGCTATCAACTCTAAAGTATTGTTCTAGAGTCTAGGATCAGTACCTGAAAGGTATTGGTAAGAGAGAACATAAACACACACAGTCCTAAGGCTACAATGTTCTGCACTTAAAATGAGCTATAATATTAGATCGCTTGCTTGCCAACCTATCAGTCGTATGGAATGTAGCGCTATTAATATTCCAATGTAAGAAATATATTTCAAGCAGATGACATACATCCTTCCTCCCAGTTTCTCTACGATAAACTTATGTTATTGAACCGTAAAATGAAAAAACTACTTCCTTAAAACATTGGCCCTGTGTGATACAAGTACAATACAGCTTTGCAGAGATGTATAGCGCCCACTGTTCACATCTGATTGGGGTTCAGATATTATACTTTGCTGGCATCAGCCCGATATAAAATGTCTACTGTCTTCTTGTGAACTTTAACGGTAAACCTGTCCGTCTCACACACACATATATAGATATATGTATATAATAAACCGCTCCCTCAAAATAAGGGGAGTATACATCAAGACCGGGAATACTTTCAACTATTTATTTAACAAGAACCAAACATTGTACAGATGTCTTACATATTTTATTTTGAAGAGAAACTCTGAATTTTTTTTTAACAAACATTCAATATGCAAACCGTGAGTGACCTGGCAGACGTCAATAGGGTAATCGAACTCTTGCCATACCCATCCCAGCATGGGATCATCAACTGAGGCAATCGCTTCTCGTATTCTCTCCCGTAGCTCTGCTAAATCACCTGGTAGAGGCGGTACAAACACCAGATCCTTAATGTGCCCCCCACAGAAGAAAGTCACATGGAGTGAGATCTGTTGATCGGAGAGGCTATTTCATGAAACAGCTGGCCCCTTCTGTTGCAAGGCCGATCCATCGATGCGGCAGCTCCTTATCCACGAGCTTCACGATGAAAATAGGGTTGAGCCCCATCCTGCTGAAAGGTGAACAGAGAGTCTGATTGCATTCAAGGCATTAAGGAAGTAGTTTTTTCGTTTTACGGTTCAATAAGATAGTTTATCGTAGAGAAACTGGGAAGAAGGATGTATGTCATCTGCTTGAAATATATTTCTTACATTGGAATATTAACAGCGCTACATTCCATACGACTGATACGTTGGAACTGCAAGCGACCTAATATTATAGCCCATATTAAGTGCAGAACATTGTAGCCTTAGGACTGCGTGTGTTTATGTTATCTCTTCCCAATACCTTCCAGGTACTGATCCTAGACTCTAGAATAGTACTTTAGAGTTGATAGCTTGGTTGATTTACGTAAAAATGCATCAAATTCCATCCATCTGGAGCTCCATCACTCATAAATATCATCCGTTTCTTGTTCTACTTAACTGTCTGCTATTACATAACGGCACTTTGACACCTGTAACTATACATCGATAAGGAGTGCTAACGTCCTCGACGTGGGTGCATCTCTAGAAATCTTGTGCCCTTGGATGGGTGAGGACTCGGGAAGCTCAATTCATTTACGAGATGTGGAGTATAGCAGCCTACATTGGCTCAGTTGCAGATTAAATGGGTAATGGTGCTGCAGGGTTGGTTGGTCTATGACAGTATGAGGAGGGTCTTTCACTCTCTTATTTTACCCTAAGACAGCAAGAATGCTCTGTGACTCCCATACGCAGAGAGATAGATCATAAATTAAGCACTATGCTTGAGGTGTTAGAAATATGTAGAGCACTGTGTGATATGCTTTGATGGTGTACATGTTCGAGAATTAACAATGCATGGATGCAGGGCACAGTCATCTATCCACATTCGCAGTGATATTCGCAAAATGGAGAAGGGGTGGTTTAGCTATGATACTGAAATTGGGAAACATGCTGTCGCATCATTGGTCAGTGTTGAAATTACTGTAAAATTGTTCATACTATCAACTGTGATGCTTGTTATTAGAGTATATGGATGGTGTCCTTTCCATCGCATCCGTGCACTGGCACCCTGTTGGTTACCACATAATGATTGACTGACATCGCTTGTTTGAGTTGGAGGAAAAGTTTTGGTGGATGGACAACACCTTTTTGGGTAAATAGCACCGAAAGTGATTGCATACATGACTCCAATTATGATGGATCAGTTGAAACGGAACATAGTTTCATCAGCTACTTCATGACTATTACAGATGAGTTTAAATGTAGAGCATGTGAATCACTTTTGGACTGTAGCTTGGAAACCATCCACAACGTCTCGAAACTCTCCCAATTTGCTTATTTTGTAACTCTCTTTTATTTAAAATCATCCAGTGTTTGTGGCGTGTTATGGTAGTCGTAGTAACAATGTGTTTATCATTCTGCGACATCTAGTTTTCTGCAAGAGGCCGCAGATCAGAATGTCTTAATGTCACTTTAGAATCTGACACACACCTTGAAGTCGTGGCAGAAAAACAAAATGCATGGCAGTGTACAAAACATGTTACAGCAGAAAAAATAATGTTTCAAACAACGAGACAAGACCACAGAGAGCGTCTCTTGCGATTTACAGTATAGTCTGTGGAATACGATCATCCTCCTACAGGCGATGGAACCTTAAACTGCCCTCTGCAGGGGATCAAAAGCTGTATATTTAATATGATCGGCCCACACCGGCAGCAGAAGCAGTTTGACAGGTAAATTCAGTGAGGGATGGGGTGTCCCATTAGGATTGCTAGGAGGAATGCTATTCTTGGATGCATCACAATCTCTCTCTCTGTGCCAAAACAACATTGCACCTATACGTCATCGTGCCAGCAACAGCACCTAGGTGAGTCCTATATCGGACGAAATTAATGGAGATTTTATAGTTCATAATTTTTGTTTGTTGGATGGTAGAGAGTAACGATGATAGCCTGCTGGGCTGATAGATGGGAATGGACGTGAATCTGCCTCAGACTGTAGTATATGTATCTAGTTTGGAGGCACACCACAATGTGTGCATTTCCACCGAATAGTCAAAACACGGTCCTGTTGCACTAACTCACGTCGTTCTGTTTCTATACGGGTTGCAGAAGGTGCTGGATATGGCTTTCTCTGACTTCTGCTCAGTTCTGGCTTTAATTGGAACGATCACATGTCCAAAGCTGCAGAAATGGGAGCAGTTGCCGGATTCTTAGGGACTGACTAAAACCACGTTGGAATTTTACTGTAGCAGAATGGAAGGACTTGATTCCAAATCATAGACATCATTTCTAGCGGATAGAGGATGACACGACGGGCGGATGGTCCCGATGGGCCACTTGTGGCCTGAAGACGGAGTGCTATAGTGCTATATTTCTAGCGGATAGCGTAACACTAGAGATCGGAAAAGCTAGTGTACATTTCTTACGACCTCAATCAGCGCTCCATCTACTACTGTTTGTGATCCTTCTCAATCAGTCATCGCCTATAACTCAGTGGCTATGTCGCAGAACCTCTGACATGGTATCAAGACAGAATAAGTTACACATACGGGAGAAATATCTAGCGGCGTGAGGGAGTTGCAGATAGCGCTTTCATACCAAGTTCCTTAGCCGAATCATTTTCAAAATTCAGCTATTTTATCATCAGGTAGCATCGTGGGCTACATGTAACTGGAGTGCTGGTCTGATAATAACCACTCCTACGATCACTGTCTCGGTATTTGTCCAGAAAAAACCAATTCATTTGGAGGTAATGCCATACTTCGATTTATAAAGGCACTATGGTTTTTAACATGGATACTTGTGTGCACGTTAGAACCAAGGCCACTTGTGATAGTAATATACAGTAGTTGTCGCAAATTGGGTATTTTAACATCTGGTCGATTACACCTCTTTCTAAGACACAGTGGTAACACTCACAAGAAAAACTTATGATACATGTCCTCCCATCGCTGATTTTCTCTCAGCATTATTTTGTATTGTCTGGAATCATTTATTGGCCAAGTATTAGACTTAGTAGTAGTAGGGGATGTGTGACAGGTTCAACTTGAGCATCAGGCTTATAAAGTATGTGTTTGTGTTCCGACATGTGCAAAGGAGATGACTGTGGAATATTGTGATAGCAGAGGGAAGAGTATGTCAAGTCTTAAGAATAGTACAGCCGTCAGCAGGGTGTATTTACGCTACTTCACTCATTGTCTAATGTCGTTCAGTTGAGACTGTGATTGTAACATTTAACTGCAAGTACAATGATAAAACATATATGTGACCGGTTTTCTAGGAAGATTCTGCCTATGTGTGCTTGGCATGCAGCGCAGGTGATGGGAATGATCCACGTTTCTCATTAACAGCAGTGTCTGCCCGAATGGAGAGGGCTGTTGAAATGTAGGAATGTATATGACTTAACCGTGTTGTCCTCTAGATGACTGAATAGCGAACTAATATTTGGTATGTGTTGGATAGCTTTCATGATCATGTGAAAAATTGAGAAGATTGAAAATGGAGGTGTGTTTGCGCTGGACCATTATTCCCTCCCATGTAAATTGTTCGGTTGACTGCTTATGCACATTTTACGCCTTTATTTAGTTGAGGGAACATCAATTGTGGTGTATGCATCTAGCAGGTGGCAGACACGTTTGCTGGTTCTCTAGATATGAGAAACACATTAGCTCACTTTGTAAATTATAGGGGTGATTTGGAATCTGTTACATCACGGACATCTGTATTCATGTCGGAAAAATCAGTTTCCTCTATTTGTTTCAAGTTCTCACGAAAGGTCTTCACAGACGGGATAAGTTTCTAAATACTCAGTGGTCTACCACACACTCCACCTTGCTAAAGTTTCGGGTTTGTAGAGAAATAATATCAAGTCTATATCTTCCAAATTATGTTGCATGAGCGATCGGTAGGATACTGTAGTATGCTTGATATCGAGAAGTACCGTGAAAATGGTATAATATTATTGCAAACCACGCAGAAATACATGTGTTCTTGTAATCCAAGACTCTAGAGATTGATGTAGAAAAGCAAGCATGCAGGTCCAGACCAGAAACAGTAACGCGTTTTTGCTAAGGGGGAAACGAGCCCAAATTTGTAGAATAGTTCTGAGAGTGACTTTGGTCCACTGAGGGTGCTCTGGTCACGTATTGGGGGTGGATGACTTGTGATCGGCAGCTGCGGGAAAATACCTAGCGCTGTGAGAAGTATATACGGTGCTGTCTGTCTTCGCAGTAAATGTACGAATGATGTAAAAGGACTGATCTTGTATGGTGCAGAATACGAATTGTATGTTTACTACATCGGCACGGTACGCAGTGATATAATGCTGTGTTGGAATTATGTTTCACACTCTAATATGCAATCTCCAGTCCACAGTGGGAGAGCAAAGTAATTCAGTAAGAGGCTTTCTGTATTTCACTATATGTACTGAATGTTGTAGTGTATAATTGTCAATACAATATGGTGATCTCGACAAAATACAATCACAATGCTCTATTCATTCACAAGACCTCCTTTGTGCTGGGACGTAGGAGCGTCCACAAACTGATTCAAACAAGATGAGGGAAAGGTATGTACGGAAAGTCCTGAGAAAGAAAGTGTTGAAAGACAAGTTGAGTCATACCATCCATCTCTGGCAGAGATGCTGTCACTCATCCGCCAATGTGGCATTAGTACATCTCCAGATGTGTAGCTGTAGGATACCAAAAATTCCAGCCATTTTTTTCTCTTCTGTAAGACAGTGCTTCAAATTCTGTTTGCGTAATTGTTCTGATTTCCTCCATCTATGCTTACGGAATGCTCTCTCTCCAAACAACAAGAATGCTTTTACGATTAACGGTGTTTTCGCAAGAGTGCACAGGCTTTTAGTGGTGAGAACGTTTAACATGTCTGAGATGTATATAGATAGCAGGACGAACATTTCGCGCAATGTGTCAGCCCTGCAGAGTACACATGCATGGCTAGAGGTAGCTCGCATGCCCCATTAGGAACAGTACACCCTGTGCTATTCTGTGACTTCAGTATCTGCAGCTATCGCGTCATCAACGGTAAACACACGTGCTGTCCAGAGGCGTCACACGTATGGGGCTGGCGTGAGCGCGCCTTGCAGTTCTGTGACATAAGTATAACATTCAAAGAACTCTTACTGTATACCCGAAAATAGACCCAACTTTCGCCCTGTCGCTGTAGGCAGCAACGGAGTTAGTGCAATGGCTTAAGCTGGCTTACGTCCGGCGATGGCCTCAAAGTACATGTGCCCTTGGAGCGTCTGCACTCTGCACATAGGTCTTCCCTCCAGTCCGTTCGCGTCAGCAACGGTGCCTTGGTGATCACGCATTTTGAGACGAATTTCTCAGATGTCAAGTATGAAAGGGACGCCCCTGCCTCATGCTTGAGGGACCCAAATGGGTACCTGTGCGTGGCTTCGCAGCTGACAGCAATGTCACTTCGCAAGGGCTGCCAGTAGCCTCCTTTGTGGTCCTGTGGACAAGGGGGCGGCAGGCGGTGCTTGCGCACCTTGAATGTGTGTCTGTTGCATTATTTTGAGAGCCAGTGTGTAGGCTGTGCTATTCATTATTTGGACAGTTTATGAGTTGATACTGTGTCTGCACATCAGTGTACCGCATTATTTAGGAGGAGTTTGCATGTCTGTGTTTTGTGTGCTGAAATTATTTTGGTAAATTAGGAGTTGTTTATGTGTCAGTGGTGCATTTATTTCGGTAATTGAAAAGTAGTTTACAGGTCTGTAGCCTGTGTGGCATGACCCCAAGTGTGTCAGAGAGTTTGTTTTGTATCAATGTGATAAATATATTATACCTCAAAATCCTTCCCTAAATAAATTGTTGCAAAATAAATAAAGCGCACTCTTTCCTTACTCTCTCCAGTAGCCCAGCGCAGGCTGAGTAATCTTCCCCTCCAGACAGCCATCTTGGATTATGTCACAGAATGGACGACAGTGCCCTCTGGTGGCGGTACAGTTGGACTCCAGCCCTTGTGGTGAACACATTGTTTCCCACCATTTCCCCTTACCCCAGACCGCCATCTTGGATTACATCACAGAATGGACGACAGTGCCCTCTGGTGGCAGTACTGTTTCCCACCATTTTCCCCCACCATCTTGGATTATGTCATGGAATGGATGACAGTGCCTTCTGGCGGTGGTACTGTGTAGTAGGTCAGTTGGACTCCAGAACCCTTGGCGACCACACTGGATGGCTGTACTGCCTCTAATTGTTTAAATAAAATAGTGCATGCAAAATAAAGACATGTACAGTAAAGGCTGAGGGCTGTTCCCTTCATTTCCTAGGAAGAGGTGGCGGTCGGATGACTTAGGTTAGTGGAGGTAGTCCAAATGCCCTTTTAAAATAAAGTACACTCTTTCCTCTCTCCAGCAGCCCAGTGCAGGTTGAGTCCTTTTCCCGCCAATCCATAGGAAGAGGTGGCGATCGGGTGACTTAGGTTAGTGTAGGTGGCCCACGTAACCTATTTTCCCGCCATTTTCTTAAGTTAGTAGAGGTATCTGTGGTGTGTTGCATTGTCTGATGGAATTTGAACTTCCCACCAATTCATAGGAAGAGATGGCCGTCGGATGACTTGGGTCAGTAGAGGTGGCCCAACTGCCCTTTCTTTCCCGCCATTTTTCTGATGTTAGTAGAGGCTGCATTATCCAGAAGCAATTCGAGCTTCCCACCATTTTGTGGGTGAGGGGGCTAGGTTAGTGGAGGTAGCCCAATTGACATATCTTCCCTTCAAAATTCAAACTTCCCACCTAAAGCCGCCTTCTTGGATGACGTCATCAGATGATGTCATGGCCGCCATCTTGGATAACGGTACCTTGTGCTTGTCCCAATACTAAGGAGTTCAGTCTCACAGTAGCACTGACGAACTCTTGGACAGATACCTATAAACGGTAGTCAAGGCAAATGTGGGATTAGTGATACTTATAATGTAGTCACAAATAACCAAAGTGAAAATGTAAATTCAAACTTTTGTCATGAATCCGAAACAGCAGATTCAATAACCAATAATCTTATTGAAAATTCTGAAATAGCCATGAATGATCTCACATACCGATAAGAAATGAAAATTTTCCGGGACTGCAGTGCTACACAAGATATGTTTTATATGTAACCAGGCAGATGTGCATTTGATATGACCGGAAAAATCTGCTCTCATACGCAAGGTGTGTTTTTTTGATATTTTTATATATGCACTGTGTAACCATGTAATGTTCTTAAATTTTGTATACACTCTCGGTAGATTTTATATATCACCAGACTGATGTGCTGCGCACAACCCTGTTGTTGTTGTTGTCTTTAGTCCTGAGACTGGTTTGGTGCAGCTCTCCATGCTACTCTATCCTGTGCAAGCTTTTTCATCTCCCAGTACTTACTTCAACCTACATCCTTCTGAATCTGCTTAGTGTATTTGTCTCTTGGTCTCCCTCTACGATTTGTACCCTCCACGCTGCCCTCCAATGCTAAATTTGTGATCCCTTGATGCCTCAGAACATGTCCTACCAACTGATCCCTTCTTCTTGTCAAGTTGTGCCACAAACTCCTCTTTTCCGCAATCCTATTCAATACCTCCTCATTAGTTATGTGATCCACCCATCTAATTTTCAGCATTCTTCTGTAGCACCACATTTCGAAAGCTTCTATTCTCTTCTTGTCCAAACTATTTATCATCTATGTTTCACTTCCATACATGGCTACACTCCTACAAATACTTTCAGAAACGACTTCCTGACACTTAAATCTATACTCGATGTTAACAAATTTCTCTTCCTCAGAAACGCTTTCCTTGCCATTGCCAGTCTACATTTTATATCCTCTCTACTTCAACTGTCATCAGTTATTTTGCTCCCCAAATAGCAAAACTCCTTTACTACTTTAAGTGTCTCATTTCCTAATCTAATTCCCTCAGCATCACCCGACTTAATTTGATTACATTCCATTATCCTCGTTTTGCTTTTGTTGATGTTCATCTTATATCCTCCTTTCAAGACACTGTCCATTCCGTTCAACAGCTCTTCCAAGTCCTTTGCTGACTCTGACAGAATTACAATGTTATCGGCGAACCTCAACGTTTTTATTTCTTCTCCATGGACTTTAATACCTACTCCGAATTTTTCTTTTGTTTCCTTTACTGCTTGCTCAATATACAGATTGAATAACATCGGGGACAGGCTACAACTCTGTCTCACTCCCTTCCCAACCGCTGCTTCCCTTTCATGTTCCTCGACTCTTATAACTGCCATCTGGTTTCTGTACAAATTGTAAATAGCCTTTCGCTCCCTGTATTTTACCCCTGCCACCTTTAGAATTTGAAAGAGAGTATTCCAGTCAACATTGTCAAAAGCTTTCTCTAAGTCTACAAATGCTAGAAATGTAGGTTTGCCTTTCTTCAATCTATTTTCTAAGATAAGTCGGAGGGTCAGTATTGCCTCACGTGTTCCAACATTTCTGCGGAATCCAAACTGATCTTCGCCGAGGTCTACCAGTATTCCATTCGTCTGTAAAGAATTCGCGTTAGTATTTTGCGGCTGTGACTTATTAAACTGATAGTTCGGTTAATTCTGACATCTGTCAACACCTGCTTTCTTTGGGATTGGAATTATAATATTCTTCTTGAAGTCTGAGGGTATTTCGCCTGTGTCATACATCTTGCTCGCCAGATGGTAGAGTTTTGTCAGGACTGGCTCTCCCAAGGCCGTCAGTAGTTCTAATGGAATATTGTCTACTCCTGGGGCCTTGTTTCGACGCAGATCTTTCAGTGCTCTGTCAAACTCTTCACGCAGTATCGTATCTCCCATTTCATCTTCATCTACATCCTCTTCCATTTCCATAATATTGTCCTCAAGTACATCGCCCTTGTATAGACCCTCTATATACTCCTTCCACCTTTCTGCTTTCCCTTCTTTGCTTAGAACTGGGTTTCCATCTGAGCTCTTGATATTCGTACAAGTGGTTCTCTTCTCTCCAAAGGTCTCTTTAATTTTCCTGTAGGCAGTATCTATCTTACCCCTAGTGAGACAAGCCTCTACATCCTTACATTTGTCCTCTAGCCATCCCTGCTTAGCCATTTTGCACTTCCTGTCGATATCATTTTTGAGACCTTTGTATTCTTTTTTGCCTGCTTAATTTACTGCATTTTTTATATTTTCTCGTTTCATCAGTTAGATTCAATATATCTTCTGTTATCCAAGGATTTCTACTAGCCCTCGTCTTTTTACCTACTTGATCCTCTGCTGCCTTCACTACTTCATCCCTCAGAGCTACCCATTCTTTTTCTACTGTATTTCTTTCCCCCATTCCTATCAATCGTTCCCTTATGCTCTCCCTGAAACTCTGTACAACCTCTGGTTTAGTCAGTTTATCCAGGTCCCATCTCCTTAAATTCCCACCTTTTTGCAGTTTCTTCAGTTTTAATCTACAGTTCATAACCAATCGATTGTGGTCAGAGTCCACATCTGCCCTTGAAAATGTCTTACAATTTAAAACCTGGTTCCTAAATCTCTGTCTTACCATTATATAATCTATCTGATACCTTCTAGTATCTCCAGGATTCTTCCATGTATACAACCTTCTTTTATGATTCTTGAACCAAGTGTTAACTATGATTAAGTTATGCTCTGTGCAAAATTCTACCAGACGGATTCCTCTTTCATTTCTCTCCCCCAATCCATATTCACCCACTATGTTTCCTTCTCTCCCTTTTCCTACTCTCGAATTCCAGTCACCCATGACTATTAAATTTTCGTCTCCCTTCACTACCTGAATAATTTCTTTTATCTCATCATACATTTCATCAATTTCTTCATCATCTGCAGAGCTAGTTGGCATATAAACTTTTACTACTGTAGTAGGCATGGGCTTCGTGTCTATCTTGGCCACAATAATGCGTTCACTATGCTGTTTGTAGTAGCTTACCCGCGCTCCTATTTTTTTTATTCATTATTAAACCTACGCCTGCATTACCCCTATTTGATTTTGTATTTATAACGCTGTATTCACCTGACCAAAAGTCTTGTTCCTCCTGCCACCGAACTTCACTAATTCACACTATATCTAACTTCAACCTATCCATTTCCCTTTTTAAATTTTCTAACCTACCTGCCCGATTAAGGGATCTGACATTTCACGTTCCGATCCGTAGAATGCCAGTTTTCTTTCTCCTGATAACGACGTCCTCTTGAGTAGTCCCCGCCCGGAGATCCGAATAGGGGACTATTTTACCTCCGGAATATTTTACCCAAGAGGACGCCATCATCATTTAACCATACAGTAAAGCTGCATGCCCTTGGGAAAAATTACGGCTGTAGTTTCCCCTTGCTTTCAGCCGTTCGCAGTACCAGCACAGCAAGGCTGTTTTGGTTAGTGTTGCAAGGCCAGATCAGTCAATCATCCAGACTGTTGCCCCTGCAACTACTGAAAAGGCTGCTGCCCCTCTTCAGGAACCAAACGTTTGTCTGGCCTCTCAACAGATACCCCTCCGTTGTGGTTGCACCTACGGCATGGCCATCTGTATCGCTGAGGCACGCAAGCCTCCCCACCAACGGCAGATCCCATAAAATATCTACGTATGATCGTATCTTATTAGGTATAGAAACAGACAGATGTAAATTTTTGTAATTCTGCAGTTCTCATGAAATTTGCATTTGCTTTTCGATATGTCTTATATGGGACCGGGCAGATGTGCAATTGTGTAGGTCTGCAGTTTTCATAAGTTTTGTATATGTTTATGTGATACAGTAATCTCTAGAATTATGTACACGCCCTAATGACATGTGTGCTACACAAGACAATTTTGTGAGTGTTCCAGGCAACTATTAATATCACCATTGTTTGCCTTGATGATGTAGCCTGTATGTGTCCTAAGGTATGTAACTAAATTTATATGTATATATGTTATATAAGTGGAATCCAAGCCCACTTTTATAGTGTTTTCTGTCCTCTCTAGATCAGATGATGGCGACTTCACTTTCGCCAAAACCGGTAATAAGGGAATAAAAAGAATTCCTGCGATCTTGGCTATCAGTTTATTGTTTTTCAAGCATGCAGATCGCTCCTACATGAGCACAATGTGCTCCCTACAAAAAAGGAGTGTTCTCCACTATGCCTGGGCTCCAACTGGCTTAGTTCATATCCGTGCCAGCAGAGGGCGCTCTTCTGACGTCAGATCATGGCGCTAGTACCGGTATTCAAGATGACGGCACCCAATGTGTTCACTGCGAGCTCCAGAACGCCTTCGGTCCGGGTTCAAACCCGCCACCGCGTAAATTTTGAATAAAAATCATCAGCAATTTCGGCTGAAGATTTCCGGCGTAAGATGTCACCCTCATTCTGCCAAAGGCCTTGTCAAAGAGGGAGGAGGAGAGGATAGAGGTTCAGTGCACTCTTTTGCTCAGCCATGATCAACCGCATGAGGTAGCAGAAAGCAATGGAAACCACTGCTTTAAAGACATATAATGTATATCCACAGGACATGGGGCCTGTAACTGAAAAGTGTCATAATGATCGCACCATTGGTAAAACATTCCTGAACAGGCCCCCCTTCGGATCTCCAGGAAGGGACTGCCATGGAGTAGGCGACTACGAGAAAAAGACTGAATCACCAACAAAAACATAACGTTCTACGAGTCGGGGCATGTAATATCAGAAGTCTGAACGTGGTAGGGAAGCTAGAATATATGAAAAGGGAAATGTTAAGGCTCAATCTAGATATTATGGGGGTCAGTTAAGTGAAATGGAAAGAAGACAAGGATTTCTGGTCAGATGAGGAAAGAGCAGCATAAAATAGTGTAATGGGAGTAGGATTCGTTATGGGTAGGAAGATAGGACAGAGAGTGATTTGCTGTGATCAATTCAGTGATAGCGTTGTCTCGTCAGAATCGACAGCAAACCAACACCGACAACCATAGTTCAGGTATAGGGGACAGTGGGGGAAATACACGCACGTAAGGAAAAATCGATGTGAACCATTCGTCACGTCATTAAAACCTACGAAAATAAGTACATACCATACAATGGACATTTCTCCACATATTCCAGTCGTCTATAAATAGTTATAAAAATACCTTAATTTTGAACATTAAAATAAAAAAAGTGCCAATGCGTGGTATTCCCCACCCCTGAGGGTAATGACACGCAAAGTACTGGGTAATAACATGTAAAACAAACAAACCATAAAAATGTACAATACTTGCTATTTTTATTTGCTTATTAGTTACTACAAATAGTAAACAGTATATTTAAGAACGAAATAATGTAATTCTACAAACATCTCTTATAATTTTCGTTTTTTACTTTTTTTATGTGAAAAGAGTTCATTTTCTCATACAGCAAAGATCGCACTTGTAACCTTTTGGACTGTTCCAGCCACTACATTCTTCATGACTCCATCTGCTACAAGAAATACATCGGTACCATAGCTCTCCATCTTTCCCAAACTCTCTACAAACTAAACAGACATCTTCTGAAATCGCCACGTTTTTACCCCTCTCCCAAGACGTGGTCCCAACTATTTAACACCTTTAGGAGCCAAACTTCTCTCGGGCTTTTGTACAGTATTTATTCCCGTTCAATCGACAAATAGAGCTAGCCAATCCTTTCCAGCTAACCTAGATGACTTATAAAAATTGTTTGCAATGTTGTTAGCCTCTGAACACTCAAGTGCAATCTTTCGCAGCTGGATGCATGTAATGCCATAGAACAGCTTGGCTGTTGTAATAACATGATCCCAAATCTCATTTTCCTGTTCTGTCGAAAATGTTGGCTTTCTTCCAAGTTTTGGACCCTCGGTATTTTTAACGTTCATTCTCGTTCACAGAGTAGCTTCACGAATCCCGAAAGCTCTTGATACTTCTCTTATTTTTCTTCCAGATTTGATGGCATCAAGAGCCTTACAAAGTTCCTCTTGCGTCCATTTTGCTTTCTGGGTTTTTCTTTTATAATATCTACCCATCTTAAATAAAAAAAAACCTCGTTAGTACTAAAAATATAATCTGCAAGGGGGAATACCACGCACTTCAACAGCTGCATGGCATTGCCCCACTGTAAGTTCAGTGACTAACCTAAGCATAACTCGACACCTAATTCAAATAGCGGGACAAATCTACAATTAAATTAAAGGTTTCATTTAGGGTTAGTAGTTGATATGCAAGAATTACATTAAAGCAACTTTTAGTAGCACTTACCTTGCAAAATACATCTGACCAAAATTACATGACACACACCCAAAATAAACAATACTTCACTGCTCCAACAATGCCACCGGAAAAAGGCTGGCGTAAGCCCCATAGTAGTTGTTACTCCTGTCGGCAGGGTGTAGTAGCAAGCAACTGGGAACAGCTTGCGCCATTCAAACTGCGTAAATCAGCCTGCGTGTGATTACCCACATGCGTGTAATTCCCCACCTTCCCCTACATGCCGACGTCGCAAGCAGAAGACGAAGAGTTAGAGGATATTAAACGGGTATCTCAGCACGTAAAGGGAGATGAAAATCTAATAGCCATGGGGGACTGGAATGCGATTGTAGGAGAAAGAGAAGAAAAAAAGATTATGAGATAATTGGTAGAAGGTTAGGAGGCGAGAAAGATTAATTGAGATCTGCAATAAATTTCAGCAAGTAGTAGCGAATACTCTATTCAAGAATCACCAGAGGTGGTGGTATACTTGGAAAAGGCTGGGAGGTACGGGAAGATTTCAGTTTGATTACATCATGGTCAGGCAGAGACTCAGCAATCAGATACGGGGATTGTAAGGCGTACCAGGAGCATATATTCAGGTCACAACTTAGTAGTGATGAAAAATAGGTTGAAGTTTAAGACACTAGTCAGGACAAATGAATATGCAAAGAAAGGAATATGGTAATACTAAGGAATGAAGAGATACGCTTGAAGTTCTCTGAGGCTATGATACTGCAATAATAAATAGCTCAGCGGGCAAATCAGTTGAAGAGGTGCGGTCATCTCTAAAAAAGACAGTCATAGAAGTTGGAAACAAAAACATAGGTACAAAGACGATAACTGCGAAGAAGCCATCGGTAACAGAAGAAATACTTCAGCTGATAGACGAAAGAAAGAAGTACAAAAAAGTTCAGGGAAATTAAGAATAAAGAAACACAAATCGCGTAGGAATGTAATAAATAGGAAGTGCAAGGAAGCCAAGGGGAAATGGCTGCATGAAGAATGTGAAGAAATCGAAAAAGAAATGATTGTCGGAAGTGCAGACTCAGCATACAGGAAAGTCAAAACAATCTTCGGTGACATTAAAAGCAAGGGTGGTAACATCAAGAGTGCAATGGGAATTCCACTATTAAATGCAGAGCAGAGAGCGTATAGGTAGAATACACTGCATGTCTCTACGAGTCTGGTGTGATAGAAGAAGAAACAGGAGTCGATTTAGAAGAGACAGGGGATACAGTATAAGAACCAGTATTTAGAAGATCTTTGGAGGACTTAAAATCAAATAAGGCACAAGGGATAGACGACATTCTATCAGAATTTCTGAAATCATTGGGGGAAGTTGCAACGAAGCGACTATTCACGTTGATGTGTAGAATTGTATGAGTCTGGCGCACAATTCCGAAGACTGCAAGACCTGACAAGTGCGAGAATTATCGCACAATCAGCTTAATAGTTCATGCATCCAAGCTGCTGACAAGAATAGCACATAGAAGAATGGAAAAAAATGAGGATGTGTTAGTTGACTATTGGTTTGGCTTAAGTGTTAGATGACGATCAGTTTGGCTTTAGGTAAGTAAAGGCACCAGTGAAGCGCTTCTGACGTTGCAGCTGATAACGAAAGGAAGACCAAAGAAAAATCACGAGCCGTTAACAGGATTTGTCGACCTTGAAAAAGCGTTCGACAACGGCAAAAGGTGCAAGATGTCTGAAATTTAGAGGAAAATAGGGGTAAGTTATATGGAGAGACGGGCAATATACAAAATGTACAAGAGCGAAGAGGTCATAATAAGACTGGAAGACCAAGAACGAAGTGCTCGGAAGTCTTTTGCCACTGTTTTTAGACCGCACGGTGAACATTAATAAAACCGACATACTGCAGGGATGGATTCCTGACTGGCAATGGAGGAAAGTAGGTCCTATGAACATGCGTCCGCAAACGCATCGTTGCCATGGTAGATGGCACTGACGAATGACAGTCCCTCTGATCATGTGCCGTGTGCACGATGTGTGCTGCAGGCTGTGTGACTGACGCAGCGTGCTATAAGCAGCAGAACGGTCTGGTATTCATGTCGGGAACAAGCCGAAATGGTGTTTGTGTATGACCAAGCAGAAGGAAACGGTCGAAAGGCAGCACACCTACACCAAAACAAGTACTTTCACAGGCACCAACCACATCACACAACACTTCAAGCGCTTTTTGGGCGTTTGTGTGACCATGTGTCCTTCCAGCAAACGAAAGTGCAGGGAGGTTACGGACCGTGTGTACACCAGATTTGGAGATCCAGATTCTACAGGCTATTGAGACGATCCCTGATACAAGCTACAGGCAAGTGACCTACTATCATAGTGTAAGCCAAAGAACGATTATGCGTATCCCACATGACAAACACTATCTCTACCACCTGAAATCCCGTGGAGACCACTTAGAACACTTGTTGTGACGAGGGTAAGATGCAGCTCTGTACTGTGTTCTTGGACGATTTGCTACTGTTGCTCTCACACCGTCCATTTCAGAGCATATAGGACCTTTTATCCTCAATTTCCAGTCACCAATCCGTTACTGCAGTTTGTCATTTTCATTATTGTTTGCCATTTATACATCGCAGAAGCAATAATGGAAATAAAAGAAAGGTTCAAGAGTGGCGTTAAAATTCAAGGTGAAAGGACATTGCTATCCTCAGTGAAAGTGAAAAAGAATTACAGGATCTGCTGAACGGAAATGAACAGCCTAATGAGTACAGAGTATGGATTGAGAGTAAATCGAAGAAAGAGGAAGTTAATGAGAAGTAGCACAAATGAGAACAGCGAGAAACTTAACATCGGGACTGATCCACGAAGCAGATGAAGTTAAGGAATTCTGTTACCTAGGCAGCAAAATAACCCACGACGAATGGAGTAGTAGGACATCAAAAGCAGACTATCATTGACAAAAAGGGCATTTCTGGCGAAGAGAAGTGTACTAGTATCTAACATAGACCTTAATTTGAGGAAGAAATGTCTGAGAATCTACGTTTGGAGCACAGCATTATGTGGTAGTGAAACATGGAATGTGGGAAAACCAAAACAGAAGAGAATCGAAGCATTTGAGATGTGGTTCTACAGACAAATGTTGAAAATCACGTGGACTGATTAGATAAGGAATGAGGAGATTCTGCGGAGAATAGGAGAGGAAAGGAATATACGGGAACTGGCAAGACATCAAGGACTAGAGGGAGCTGTAAAGGGTAAAAACTGTAAATGAAGACAGAGATTGGGATACGTCCACGAAATAGCTGAGGACACAGGTCGCAAGTGCCACTTTTAGAGGAAGAGGTTGGCACAGGAGAGGAATTCGTGGTGAGCCGCATAAAAACAATCAGAAAAAAAGAACGAAAGGAAGAGCAGCAAGAACTCCACTGTTGAACATGAGCGAACCGCTGTGTAAGCAAGCGTAAGTTTAAGATGTAGGTGTGGGCCTCTGCCGTGGCCGACGGCAGCTCCACGGCTGTCAATGTTTGAAGCATTTAATTTAGTTTGCGAAAATGAACGAAGTGAGCACTAGGGGCTCTTTTTCTTATCACACCACTGTCTGCGCCACATAGAACGGATTCTCTGTCATAACTTCGGCCGAGTTATTGGCTCAGATTTGACATTTGATGTTGGAGTCCTATTACAGGCTGATTTTTGAGCTGGATGAACGAAGTAAATGATTCGCACCTCTGAAGGATTTCCAGAATTATATTTGGTTATGTTTACATAGGGAAAGACCTCGATAAAAGAGTGTGACACATTACATAACTAAAACTGATCATTGGTGACATAAAAAACTGTATTCTCTCAATGCCTTGAATTATTTTGATTGTGGTCTCTCTTACCATCAAATAAATAATTTAATTTTTACTTAAGGTACTCACTCAGGTACTTCAGAGAACCATGAGATTCCTGTACCACAGCAATTGTTTCCACACTAAATCATAAGTGGCAAGGAGCTTAAAACCAATTTATCCTTTTTTCAGCTAATTTTTTTTCCACGACAAAAGAAAATTATTGTACATATTGCAAATGGTAATGAGATACCTATTAAATCCTCCACCTAAAATAAATAAGCCAAAATTTGCACTCCTCTTTTAGCATTTCTGTAACTTCTTCGGCATGTTTTCCATTCTTCATAGGTAGCAGAAATTTGCACGAGACTATTACTGACACAGGAATATCTAATGTTCAAAGACGCTTGCAAACCGTTAGAAGCAGCTTGGGTATTATAAAATACTCATTGTCTGGGAACAGTGTACATTGACAATCCGAATCCAATGGCGGAAGAACGAATAAACGAGAGTAAACGGAACTGTCGAATTGAGACAATGGATAAATTAGCTGTAACGGAACCACACGATTGTTTGCTAAGACCTAAATCCGCGCACCCCCAAGCGAACGCTAGCGCATACTGGACGTACGCCAATAATTTTAATCGGAAAGCGGAAGATGCGAAATCTAATGTTACCTTGGTGTTGCCTACGAACAGGAAGGGCACTAGTTACCAGTCTTATAAAGCCCGACGATTTCGATAGTGCCGGCAACAATCAACAAATGCCACATTGCATTCTACTCGTAAATGAAAGGGAAGAAATCACTTCGTGTCGTTACGACGAAATGTATAGCAGCAAATAAAAACTTAGGAGAGTAGAGAGACACGGTGCGGATCGGACACGTATGCCAGCCACATCTGAAGATGTTCTCTAAAGATGGGGACGAGACGGCGAGTTTCTTAAGCATAGTCATGCGACGACCGCACAAAAGCTTTAAAAATTTTAAAGAGTATAACATTCAAAGTTTTCGCTTTAGTTTCTTTTTACTTAAGTAAAAATGTGAGTCTTTTTGACGGATACCTTAAGTAAAAAAGTGAGTCTTTTGGTATTTTCCAATTCATGCACATTTTTTTTCAGATAACAACAAGCATTAAACATAAACAATAGAAAAACAAACAACATTGTGTTTAATTTAAATGCTCCCAGGTTCCGTGTTGATGAAAGTCTTAGCTGGAATATACACACAGATAAATTATGTACGATACTCGCACGTGATTCATCTGTTGTAAGTGAAACTGTTCTACTATATTCATACTTTTTTCAGTCACAATCTGACATATGGAATGGAGAAACAAACCTGTAATATGCTAGACTAGCATAGGTCCATAACAGCTGTAAATTTATGTTGGTCTCCCGTAGTTTAACAAACTATCCAAAAATTTCCACTCAGTGTTGCTGAATAAGTTTAAAAGCGTAACAACAAAATAGGTAAAAGTAAAGATATTTATACAGTAAAGAAATTACAAGAATATATGATGGATGACTTGATGTCTTGATATGGGAATGTACGAAACTATATACTGTAATAAGCTATAAAGAAACCAGTGTGACATGTTGATTAATTTTTCATAATGAATTAGGAATATAAAGTTCATGATTGTTATTATTATTTACAGATCATATTGGTATGAGTAGTTAATGTGATATGCTGATTCATTGTGGCAAACAGTATTAGATTTGCAAACGAGGTCAATATGTACAACAATGGTCTTTCCTAAAATTCTAACTTACATAAAAACCTTCTTGTAACACAATTAGGCAAGAATCCATATACGAATACCATACTAAAGTAGAGATAACTGCACATGTCCATAAACTTTATACACAACATTTGCATGTCAACATGTATAAAGGTGAATAAATATTCTATTCTATTCCAACTCTGCCAAACATTAGTGATGTCACTACCAAAGAACATCACTATAGATTTAGTGAAGGCAATTAAGAAGGTTTTAAAGGCGAAACTTAATTGCATACGCACTAGGCGGCAGACAGTAACTCTCCACTTGGAGAGGAATTCCGCCTTCTGCAAGCCACTTTTGTATTCTTGTTCTCACCCAGACATGGTTCAGCAGTTTTTGTGCTATCTTCAGTGAGTTTATTTGTTTATTTTTCTTCTGCAAAATTGTTGTTACATGTTAACCTTTATAGAAACTTTTGGTAGAACTATTTATATGAGGAAAAGTGGTGAATCTTGTCAAATATTTTACATTGGTTTGCATACAGTACAGATTTGAGACATGTATCACTGAGTTGAAGCACTCTATGCTGTTTATTTACGGTATGTCTAAAGGTTCTAATTTTGCAGTACATTTGGAAATAAAGTGAATGTATGCACTTGTTTGCATACTTCACATGAAGCTTTCATGTTTATGCTAGTGGCTCTAGCTCCTACAGCTTGTCTTCTGCTAAAAGCAAAACGTTTCTTTCTTATATTTGTTATGCAATTTTCGACCACCGCATCGAAAACTATAAATAACGCACTAAACAACACGATACGAATTGATACTCGACCGGAAATGCATAATAAACAGAAAAATAAAGTAACGTTTTGTGTTTTCACATGAAAAACTGTAGATTGCGTAGTAGACCTACAGCTACTAGTACAAACATCCAACAGCCGATAGCTTCATACGAGGTATGTAAAGAAGTGCACACATCCACTTTATTTCCAAATGTGCTGCAAAACTAGAACCTTTAGACGTATCGTAAATAACTAACATGCAGTGCTTCAATTCAGTGACACATGTCTCAATTCTGGACTGTATGCAAACCAATGTAAAATATTTACCAATAATAGCTCATTTTACTAATGTAAATATTTTTACTAAATTTCTTTAGAGATTAAAAATTTTCAGAAGAAAAATAAACAAATAAACCCTCTGGAGATAGCACAAAAAGTTCTGAAACACGTCTAGGTGAGAACAAAACTGCAAATGTGTCCTGCATAAGGCGAAATTCCTCTCCAATTATCTGATATCTCGACGCGATTTCTCGAGTAAAGCAGCCGATATGAACGGTGGATGGCTCTTTATATCCTATGGCCTGAGACTTTCTCATTAAGATTACTCCAAATAGGAGTTGGGGGGTTGGATTGCTTTGGGGAAGGAGACCAAACAGCGAGGTCAACGGTCTCGGGAAAGATGGGGAAGGAAGTCGGCCGTGTCCATTTCAAAGGAACCATCCCGGCATTTACCTGGAGAGATTTAGGGAAATCACGGAAAACCTAAATCAGAATGGCCGGACACGGGATTGAACCGTCGTCCTCCCGAATGCGAGTCCAGTGTCTAACCACTGCGCCACCTCGCTCGGTGCCAAATAGGAGTTCCATTGATTCCAGTAGCACAGAGTTGCTAGGATATGGAGCGGGTCAGTATTATGACAATATTTCCAGTACTGTAGCGTACAGTGCGATTGCTTCCTGACAAAAATCATAGCAACTAATGTTAATCATAATACATGAACAGAAACAATAATTTTTATACATACACTGTGAGTAATACGCATTAAAAATAGTTGACATTTATGTTTGCATTAAATGGCTCACTCGTCTCTACAATAAAAAGCTACGTGAAAACTTGCCCATTTGTATTAAAAAACGTTAACTGAATAGAAGGAACTCTTTATCAGGTAATCCTTCAATATGCTTTTGAATTTTGGTGTTTCAAGAGCAAGACTTTTGTTGATGTTTCTAGGTAGATCACTGTAAACTTTGATGCCCAAATGATCCGCTCCTTATTTACACAGTTAAAGTTTGATCGGTTGCTATGTAAGTCCTCTCCTGATTTTGTGTCGTATTTATAATATTCATTATTGGTTTTGAAATAGGGTGACTTTTTAGTAATGTAAATGCAAAAGAGAAGAGATCCTGAGATGTCGGTGTAAAACCTGCGCAAGTGTTTTGGATGCAAATCGCTTATGATGCTTTATAGCTCTCTACTGAGTAATAATTTTTTATTTTTTTCCATGAGCATGTTACCCCAGAAAATGATGTCGCAAGACAACAGTGCATGGAAATATCTGAAGTAACGACGTCCTTATATGTAGATGGTGCAATTACGCGCACAGCAAAAGCTGCAAACTGAAGTCTTTTTGCAGATGTAAGATGTTGTTTGACCAGATTAATTTGCTATGAAGGTACACACCCCCGAACTTAGCACAGTACTGTTGCAAAAGAAAAGAAAGAAAAGGTTCTCTCGTTAGAACCACGTAAAATTCGCGTAAGAGTCCACGCCGCCGTCTGTAGACGGATTTACCATTACTGATTTAATAAAAGTATATCTCTTAGTCAACAAAATGTGAGCAGATTGCGACGTTTTCCTCACTAGTATAAACTGCGCAGATCTCCTCGGACAGTAACAATGGAAGCGAGAAATCAGTTAGCGGATACAGGGAATATAAAACTACGTAATTTCGCTACTGGCGTACTATTATTTGCACAGTAAAAGCGCGTAATAATAGTTCAGTCAAAGGTGAACAACTACTCGTCTTTCACGGCAAGTGAAGTGGAATGGAATGTAGAGGGGTAGGGGTTGCCAATTACTCGGAGCGAGATAACGGTACGCCGCGATGAGCCGGGGGTGGGGGAGGGGGTTGCAGGACTCCCTGCCAGCCGCCGCTCCGGCCACCAGTCTGTGTTTGTCAGCCGCCCGCGCAGGCAGGAGCTCCGCAACAAGCAGAAGACGATGGACCGGCAGCCCGCGATGCTCTGCCGTTTGGCGCTCGGCGTAGGACGGCTCAGGAGGTTGACCAGGGGTGGGTGCAGCCCGCAAGGTAAACACCCACCATTCTGTCGTTGTCTCTCGTAACTGTAGCGTCATTAGTAAAGTGTCTGTGTAACGAAATTCACAGAAAAGATCTCTTTTTGGATGTGTGCGTTCAGGGAAACCCTCGCACTGCGTTACGCGTGGTTTGCGGCTAGGTTTTCAACTGTAGAACTTTCCAAAGAATCCATCGTTTGCTTAACAAAGTACACGAACTCTTCGGAAGACCATAGGAGGCGTGATAGAGTCATGTGGGTTGTGTGACAAAACGCGTACTACACATTTTTTAGAGGGCATAAATCTAGCAGTTTGCTGGAGATACATGGCAACAAGTGTGTCATAAGGTGAGGTGAGCACACGACGTTTCCGGTTAGATATGCGTAAATAAACGGTTGGAAGTTCATTTACCATTACAATGTATGGTACTGTGTTAAAACCACGTCCGGCTCTAGTTATTTTTCTCTGGGATAGAGTTGGTAACGTCTTAGTTACCGAAAATGATCAACACGAGAATAAACTTAGTGAAGAGAGATAATTAATAAGGATCAACACGCAATATCCACAAATAAATTGATCTGCGAGTTCGGCAGAAATTCTTGTTTTCTCCGTTAACTCACTCAGAACCTCACGTTTATGATACAGCCACTGCATCTTTCATGAAACTGGTTTAAAAACGGTTGATAAATAGATATAAACTAGTACAGGGAAATTATATAGGCTGCGAACTTATTACATTCTTACAAATTGCTAAGCACCGTACACAGCTGAGAACGAGCAAGACCCTGACTATGTTTCATATTCCGTGTTACAAACACATAAAATCGATCAGTTCATAGGTTCCTTTTATAGCACTACTATAAAATGCGCTATCAAATACCTACACACTTTTACGGGACGTCTTAAATGCACGTACCGAGTAGGTTTCCTGATCCTAGTTTATGTGACTTGAGAGAATTCTCTTAGTGTGAAGTCCCAGTTATTGTGCGTCTGCGCCTTTGCATCCAACGTCCTGGTGGTTGCAAAAGCATGCAGTGTTGTATTTTAAGCCTTCTCACATGTACCTCTTCATGTTTTTGGTACCTTTTGTAACTGTTGCATACTTCGTAAGGTGGGAAAGAAGTTCATCTTCCGATGCATTGACAAGGCAGTACGGGTTGCTATTGGAGCATTGTTGATACGGTGCACATTTTCGTGGCCGCAAAGTTTTTATAATGCTTTTATGCTGCACTGATGTGAAACCGCTACCAAGGCAAGCAGAGTGAACTTCGTTGAAGTTTTGTGGAGCTACGAACAGCATGAGACAGCATCACCCGAATTATAGCGCGGAAAAAATTACTTCTTGTACGTTATTTCTACCGCTGCCGATAGGCAAACTTCAGTCAGTCAATGTTTATTGTCACAATCTATACAGGAAGCTCTAAAGTAATTTCGTAGATTCGTACTGAAGGGGAGTGCTTGGATTCTTAAACTACGTAGTAGCTTAGAGGATATCAGCATTTCTGTTACACTCTACCGTGTTAGACATGTACTTACATGTATGTAATAGTGATGTGCGCAGATCTTGCAATTAAAACCGCCAGAGAAAGAAGGAGGCAAAGAGTAGGTGGGTACTTGCAAGCAAAGTACCTTTTGAAATGAGTTATTGATGTGATATTGTAACTTTCATTTGCTTACTTACTCTTTACCCTTGCTAAGCTGCTTTTTTTGAGGCGATGTTATTGGGCACATCATACAGTTTTGTAGGCGGGCAACGACAACCGTAGCATCTGCATTTGCCACAGTTCATTAAGTCACACTCGAATACAATGTATATACAATAAAAAAAACAGAGTTACAGTACTAAGGATGGTTATTACCTATACCGTCAATATTTTGTTTAATTTTTAAAACTCATACATACTGTACCGGTATACACACTTCTTTTTACATTTCGATGATGTAAACAAGAACTAATTCCTTTTCTTCCTTAGTTGAATTCAGTAACTTGTTAAAAAAAATCTTCTGCATCCTTCATCTGGAGCACTCAATGTAAATAATAGTATTTGTCTGAGGAGGAACCTTATGGAATACAGTGGCTGACATCTTGTACCTCAGATCTGTAACTGGCTACACTGTACTTCAAAACTCTTGCATTTATGTTGTATGACTGTAAAGTGATTTCAGGTTTCATTCTCATTTTTCTGTACATCTCAGTTAAGAGAGCATTTTTCAATTGGGTTGAAAATAAATTATTTATTTTGTGCTCTTGTATAGAATCACTACAGCTGCATTAGAGTAGACAATTGTATATGTTTACTTAAAAATGCTGATAATTATTACAACAGCACAACATATAATGGCATTTTAATTTCGTTTCACTGGAATTTGTTCTTTCTGACATGGGGCAAAACTTCTTTTCCTTCACTGTCTCCCTCAATCCTGGATTTTTCAATGTATGAATGGAGAATATGAAGCTTCACATATGTTGCATCCTAATTTCATGAAAATCTGCAGCATTATACTAACATGGTTTTATAAATTGCAAGCTTGTTGTTGCTCAGAAAGTTGGCCACCACTTCTCTAAAGAAGACCCAAGCTAATTTTGAGGTGCTGCATCTCAGTCATTAAAAATGGAACCCTTACAGAATCACATTGCTGTCCGCCAGTTAAGACCCCTTTTTTGCAGGAGTGGGTAGAGGTATCAAGCTGAAATTTATTTCACATACTAAGGAGCATGATCACTTGGTGGCATGAGAAGTTTAAGCCACTAATTCAGTGCAATCACAAGATACAGCCATTTGTGTTACATATTTCAGTACTTCCAAACTCATTCATCAATATCTACTGGGTACTTCCCGTTGACCTAGAGTCACAAATTTCAACAGAAACAAGGTCTACAGTACAAGTAAAGAAAAAAATATAAAAATTGTTAATTTGTAATTATATCACACAAAAATATTTTTTTGCAGTTTGTTGCACATCTGTGTGTCCATCAGTTAAGACTCCTTTTTTCCAGCAACAACATGATGTTGAAATTTATGAGAGGTACCAAATTTATGACAGGTACCAAGGTCCACTGTCCCTTGGTGGGGAAAAAACTTAGGCTTCTAAGTCAATGCAATCAAAATATACAGGCATCTGTAAAGAAGAGTTAGGGGTCTCAAGTTGAAATTTATGTCAAATACTACAATCTACAGTACCTTGAGGTGTAAATAATTTAAGCTTCTAAGACAATGCAGTCAAAATATATGGCTACATATGTCATTCATCAGAGCTATTTACATATATGTTGGGCCTGGTGGTTTAGTAGTGAAGTGTATGTCCGGAAACCAAGAGGTTGCGGGATCGAATCTCAGTCAGACTATCGGTTTCTCAGTCTTTGTTTTAACACATTGTTCATCTATGTGAGTCACAGGAAAGATGTGGTTTGGATAGCACATCACACTGTAGGTCACCTTACCCTGGTTGAATAACGGATAAGAGCAGCAGGTTGGGAATACGCAAGTCGCTTAACTGGTGTCCAATACAAAAACTTGCATCAGCCCATTGAACCATATGACAATATTTTCTATATGCATAATTTCCCCCCTCCCCCTGGATACATTGTATTTTCAGACAAGTTGTCTTTCTCATCTCTGGACACACAGAGCTCCCTTCTTTCAGTTTCTTCTAAGATACATTTCCAAAACTTGTTACCTTCTATTAATGTCTTGTCCTTGTTTAGCAATTATATAGCTACCAAAAACATGACAGTGTTCAAACACTTGTGGCAACTCATTTCTAAGAAACAGCGTAACTATGTTTAACAACAGAAGTGTAGCCACACAACACTATAACATGTCAACAATGACAAAGTGTCCTACTTAACAGCCAGATGTGTGTGACAACTGTGGTTCAGCTACTTCATCTTATTAGAATAAAATTACCCTTACTTGCAATTCTCTCCATGGAACATAGGTTTCAATAAATAATGAGTTTACTTGATCTGTGGAAAAAACTGTACAATACAGAAAAACATTAATACTAAATCTGAAACAGCATAAAAATTATTCCAAGAAAAACAAAATTTATGTGAATGTCAAAAATCCTGATGCAGAGTGTGATATAGCCCCCATACTATGTCTAATTTCTGTGCACTGTTTCCTATTCATAATGCATGATTAATTATGTCGTAGCGTTTCCCGCAAATCCCATACTGATACAGTTTCTCCATTACTTTGGAATGATTCACACAGTCAAATGCTTTAGATAGGTCCATGAAAATCCTCAAAGTCTTAACTCAGAGTATGTTTGACTAAATAAATCTGTTGAAACCATTATTATTGACCTCCCTTCTCTGAAAACATGCTGGGACAGGTGTAATATTTTAAATTTAGTTATAAAACTTGCAGTTCTACTTTTTGCCATCATTCACATACTTTTGCAAAAGCAGATCAATAACACTGTCTTGCAGTTTCCAATTTACTTCTGTTCCCTTTCTTAAATAGTGGATTTGCTTTATTTACTTCCACTTTATTCATTTATGAGGTGATACATAATACTGTCTAAAGCAGATGAATGTTTGACTTTTAGTTGCCTTATTATGTTTGAAATTTTTGTATCAGAACTGGGTTGGATGCAGTAGCTGCTGGCCAAGCATATGTACACAGTATATATTGTAGAAAGCAGATATCAATATTCTGCTCAGTTCACACCATTACATTATCAGAACAGATTCAGTTTTTGTCAAAACAGCTCTTAACAACAAATCCCTTTATGAAAAACATATCTTGCTACACCCATGTAGTTTACCACATTTATTGCAATTGCTTGAGTGTAATTATAATAATTGTCCAGGTATTATCACAAGCCATTGTACTATTTGATCTGAAAAATGACTTCAATATGACTTCCTTCCACTGTTACAGCACTAGAATCTCAGAACGTCACAGTTAAAATGCAAGTTATTGAACTTCTCTGTGCTGTGTGCGCATATTCTTCGAAAGGACATGAAATGGCTCTTCATGCTCTACGGCACTTCAAGGTAAATATTTTGTTCTTCCATTTAGACATTCAGTAATCATTAGGTTAGAAAGCAAACCTGCCTTAAGTCAGTCAGTTGGTCAACATGATGTCACTAAGAAGCACATAGGTTTAAACTAACTGCCATTCCATTATTTTATGAGTTCCCGGCTAAAAGAACAAATTATCAAGGCACCATATTTTCTAACTGCATATGACAAGTGATGATTCATGATCAAAGCAAATATTTTTCCTTCTGTGCACAGGTTACTTGTGATCAGAAGCATGGGTTTGACATAATAGTGAGTGAACTTCGCAACACAAAAAATGTCGAATATCAGACAAGGCTGCTTTCTTTCATCAACTGCCTAACACTGGGCTGCCACAATGTCCACAAGCGTGTGCAGATCAGGAATGAATTCCTAGGTGAGTAATTATTTATTCGCATTTCTAGCTGACTTTGCTGTACAGTGAATGTGTGGCTTAAAAAAATCTGTAAAGAATTACCAATAAAAATTCATAACATTGTTACCCTGTTTGTTATCTCAAAACAGAAAAATGTTACGTCTGAAACACATACAATATGTTGTGTATTCCTAGGTCGTGGGCTTGGACCAATCCTGAGTTCACTAACTGATGATAAGGACCTACAGATGCAAGTTTCGACATTCATTGATTACCAACACAGAGATGAGATGGAATTAGAATCAACAAAACAACTAACTCATCATCAGTTGTTTGAAACAATATTCGAAAAGGTACACATTACTGTCATTATTGCTACTGATAAACAGAAACACTTGTGGTTAGTGTGTGTAACTTCCATTAGTAAAAGTACCCATGTGTATTTGCCACAAAGAGAACAGGAATGAATTAATTTTTTTGTTTCTGTTAACAGGTAGCAGATACACCACATGCTGTCAGGTTCCACTCCATGCTACAAAAGCTTGCACAGCTAGATTCAACAAATCCAAATGTGTAAGTTATCAGAGCTTAAATTACAACAGAAATACTTGGCATAATGTTTACCATATGATAACTACAACTATGCATGCAATGTCTGTAACCCACTGATGTGTGCATATATTATACTACTATACATTTCAAGTAAAATAAAGGCAAAATTTATATGATTTCAGGGACAGTGTGTGGGAAGCACTTGACTCACTTTCATCTGAAGCTATAAAACCTGGGTTTTCTATCCACAAAAAGTCAGCACACACTCAAAAATATCATGAAAGAAGAGCTGACAGTATTAACAAAACACATTCTTATGATATCCTTAATACAAGCACAGTGTCTACGCAGACCGAGGTGGAATATACCAGAGAAGTAAAGCAACTTTGTGATAGTGAGAAACAGCATCAGTTGTCACAATCAGAAGCAAAACTGTCATTCCCAGCACCACCTCCTCTCCCTCCTCTTCCACCTTGTCTGCCACTGCCACTTATTACAGTGGTGTCATCAGCTATTCCATCAGCTTCAGGGGTGTCATCACCTTCATCACTTGCAGGTTACAGTTCTCAACAAAAAAATCATGTACCTTCACCTCCTCCAATTCCCAATAGTGACAGCTTTGAAACACTGATGTTACATAGGAGACATTCACTTCCAGCACATTTACCAGATTCTGCAAGTTTGTGGACACCAGTAAAAGACAAGTCTAACACACTACCACTGCCCAGACGGAAGATGAAAACCCTAAGCTGGACAAAGATTCCAGTCTCTATGATAGGTAAGAAAAATAATAATTTACTCACTTCATGGTAATTTTAAGTTCACTACATATTTTTGATTGTTTATTGGTGGCAAACACTTCTAACAGAAGTCTTAACTCTTTGCAGGTGAATCAGTATGGACTGAAATGCAGAGCAAAGCAAAAGGTCTTAGAGTTGATTTCAAGCAAATGGAAGAACTGTTCTGTCAGAAAACTGCTAGTGTGAAACATCGAAACTCTTCTCCAGTAACACTTTCATCACCAATAACTCCCAAGATCACTTTATTGGAAACCAAGAGAGATTTGGCAGTAAACATTTATCTAAAACAGTTCAAATTGGGAGGAAAAGCAGTTATAGAAGTTATAAAGAACCTTAAAGGAGGTGATATAGGTCCTGAGAAACTGAAAGCTCTCTTGCCACTACTTCCCACAGAAAAAGAGGTAGGCCTAATGTATGACAGTTTTAATTTTAGATCATAGTAATTAACACAATTAAAACACAATACATACTATTCCAGGGAGCTCAAAAATTATACATTAACTGAGAGGTTTATCTTATCTGTTACAGCTGACTTCAGTCAGATCCTATTCTGGAGATCTGGATCGTTTAGGAGAGGCAGATAAATTTTATCTTCAGCTATCAGAAGTACCTTCCTTTGCCCTCAGGATTAGGGCAATGTTGATTGTAAGTAGAAAGTCATGTCTCCATTATCAACATCATATTGCCAAAAAATAAAAATAATAAATCCTGACTCATTTCTGTGCACCAATTAATTTACAGAAAGAAGAGTTTCCTTTAAGAACATCTGAACTGAAAGAACAACTAAATGCCATTGCAGATGCATGCAATAAGCTGAAGGCTAATAAACATTTGAAAGAATTTTTAGCACTAGTACTTCAACTTGGAAACTACATAAATGCTGTAAGTATGCCTAACATGAAGCTTTTGTGAGAAGTAAATTGATATGTTAAAAATGGAAAAAAAAATGTAAGGTACTGCGTGTTTGTTCCAGGGAAGCTATGCGGGCAATGCAGCAGGCTTTACACTCTGTACACTACCAAAGCTCCTAGAAATAAAAGCAAACAAACCAAGGCTGACATTCTTGCACTATGTGGTAGAAGTTGCAGAAGCTAACAATAAGGAAATATTACAATTCACAGAAGATATGAGTAACATGAAAGAAACGGCAAGGTAAGAGTCCGTTACAGTCATAACATTAAAATTGGCAATGCTTGGGGCTCTCTAATTATTAGTAGAAAATCTACTTATAAGAATTTCATTCTGTTTGATTCTAGTACAAATAAGAGCATTAGTTATTAAAGTGTGCTTATGCCTTAATTTCTGCTCTGTGTGTGTTTATTTTTTATCATATCTTCTAATATGCAATATATGTACTTGAAACCTTGTTCTTCTTCTCCATACCTTTACCACAATATCCATTGAATTTTTGACCTAAATAATACAAATTTTGACAGACAGAATTTTCAACCTTGCTCTTGCAATTTATCTGTATGTTTCTCAAAAGTTACATATCTGCCACCGGTCATTTCTCCCTAACCGCTCTTATATTTATAAATATTAGCAAAGAGTTGAAAAGGGCCCACTTTTCTTGGTCCAATTTTTACATTTGCTTTCTGAATTGGAAATAAATTTGTAATTAAGTATCTCATTTCTACAACATTTCACTATTTCAAAGGATATTGTTATAAACTAAAAAGTAAAGTAAAGGTATATGGCATAAATGGCTGGGAGACCCTGAAGGGCAGGTTCACCCAGCTAATTGGAACAGTTTTCCCTATCCTTTATGTCCGTAGGTATATTTCCTTCATAAAGTATGAGAGCCGTGTGCATAAGCCTGTCTGTTAAGTGTAGGTGGCTGTAGTATTTATCTGCTGACCCCGGGAGGTGAATCTCAATTAAAATGTCTCCTGTGTACAGGAATATACAGGGTGATTATAATTAAAGTTAAACTTTCAAACCACCATAGAAATAAACACCACTGGTCGGAATGATGTCAAATTGCATCGGAATGTTAGTGGAGAAAGGCAAAATGTAAGGCAGAAGAAAAATAAACAGTTTCAAAATGTAGCAATAGGTGGTGCTGTAAGCATCATAAATTTAATAGTGGTTGACCACAAATGACAAATTAGTCATACAACAGTGCCTAAGGTACATGTTTGATGTTTAACAAACTGTACAACTCAGTGTGTATGGGAGTACAGGTGTGATACTGATAGTTATGTAAGCCCATCCACCACAGCAAGGTCATATTGCATCGGATGGGAAAAATCTGCATAAAAAGCATTTTTTTCTTCTGCCATATGTTTTGCCCCTTCTCTGAATCTATTCTGTTCCATTTTGATGTCATGCTGACCAGTGGTGTTATTTCTACAACACCCTGAAAGTCTAACTTTAATTATAATCACACTGTACATATTGGGTGTACAAGTTGACAACATATGGAAGTTTGGGTCAGATAGCCAAATAGCAAAGCAACCTCTCGAGATAAGCAAGAAATCTGGATTCAAGTTCAGGTCCAGCACAAATTTTCATAGTTGTCATTCCACTCCACAGCTGATAGTTTTCCAAATTCAGAACTGCAAATACATTTCTTGTATTTCATAATGGCTGTAGTTGCTGCTGTGTCAGTTCCTTCTGACATGTACATGTGGCTGAAGGAACATAGCATCATAATGCGGAATAACATAGGCATTGCAATATCATATTTATCTCCTGACCCTTTGCAAGAAACTTTCAAGTAAAATATCGAGATGTTCTAGTGCCCCTCATAATGTGAAGATGATCACTTGAAACACCCTTATCTCCACGACAGCAACTGGTACCACCGCATACTGAATATATGACTGTAATGTGGAATAGGTGAACCAAGGGTAGACACTATTTGATATTTCAACATATACTGGTCTTGTACAGAACTTGCATCAAGAGTGCTCATTACTACATAATGACACATTAACAAAAGGGTTGTGTTTATAAAACAAATAACAAAATAATTACTTCCAAACAGAATGTGTGAATGAAAGATGGTTTACAATGTTTCAGGATATCAGTGGAGCTGCTCCAGGAAGAAGTGATGAAACTTATCAGTGATGTCAAACATGTTGCATCACAGCTGAAGGAAGATACAAGTGGAATCAGGGTGCAGTTCAAAGGTAATGAACACAACTTCCGGCACTGTTAATTTAAATAACCTTGTTGGATAAATAAATACTTCTTCATCCCATAGTCTCCGATCATGATATAAAATAGATCTACAAATTATTCTCATTTTAGAATTTGTGCTTGCTATTGTTAAAATCTGTTTTGCTCTTCTTTCCACAGATTTCTTTAAGGCTGCCTTGAAATGCAGTAATGAACTTCAGCAGGCTATGAATAAGGTGAAGGCTTGTACTCATGCTTTAGCCAAACATTTCTGTGAAGATCCTAAGAAATTCAAGCCAGAAGAATGTTTCCATTTGTTTGCTGAGTTTTTTACCATAATTCAGAGAGTTCGACTGGTGAGTTTCTGAGATTTTCAGAAGGTATAATAGTGATATTTGTAGCCATCAGAAGTTGGATCAATGCTGACAGTAACAATAAATTTCAGCAGCCATGGCGCAATTGTTGATCATTTAAGGTATTAGGAAGTAGTCACGGAATATTGAAAGTGCCATTCCAAAAGCCAACTGCATAATAACATCTTTCTGCTCTGATAGTCTCAGATATCAGTCAGTTTTACTGACACAGTTAATTTTGATCAACAGATGCATTTCACTGTTTTAAGTAAGAAGTAAAACGCTGCTTACTCATTTAAATTTGTATCTGACTAACATTACTTTATACTGATAATGCAAATTTTGCAACAGGAAAATGAAGATAAAAGGAAAGCAGAACAACAGCAAATTCAAGAGCAGATGGAAACAAACAAACTAAGTGCAAGAGGAGGTAGAGGCAGAAAAAAGTTTTTACCACATCGACAATATACTGCAGCTAAACAGATTTTAAGGGATATTTGCAGTAAAAATTTCAAATTACGTCGAACTGAAGCTCAGTACTGAAAATTTAGTGCTATGAAGTGGAAATCTGTACTGAATCATTGTGAAATATGACGTGTGAATTAATCTCATAAGTATGTAACTGACATGTTCCTTCATACCTAGGACAAGACACATTTAATGTCATGCCTCAGTAGCTCTTTATTGTCAGTGGTGCTTAATCTACTATTTCAATGTGTTTTGCAAACATGACTTGTCCATATATGTAAATGACTTTCTAAATAAACTTTTTATAATTAAATGATAGAATCATTCATCTATTTCTTTTAGGGTAATTTTCAAAGAAATTCATCACATCCTCTTTCTTGCATATGAGTGCATATAAAGCAACAGCTTCATCTTTAAACTATTAATGTCATTAACAATGCTGGAGTCCACACAATCAGAAAAAATTTGAGCACAAATAATTCAGGTTTAATGATTATGTCACTATCAAACAACTGGCTTCCGTAGTCACTTTATGGAAACCGTCAATAGAAGAAAAAAAAAAAAAAAAAAAAAAAAAGGAAGTTGTCAGCTGACCTATTGTTATGGAATACTTATTCTATTGACAAAAGCATAGTGATAGTTTGTAATTCTTTTTTAGCTTTAACATTGGTAGTGTCATCAAAACGCAATATGTAAGATGATAAATATCATTTTGCTTATATATGTTCCTCAAAATATGATGCCAATTGATTAGTTATTAGGTACCAAATTTTCTTAGAGGAAAGTGAAAAATCTTCAGGAATGCTATTAGGGACAACCTTAAAAACATTACAAATATCATTTGGCAAATCCGTAGAGTAACTTAAAAATTCATTGTCTAAATCATTACAGCAATGGTGGAACTATCCTTGGTATTTAACAGCCATATTGTTGACACACATTCAGAACTTATATGGTTGTGTCTGATCTGAAAGTTCTGTAATCCCTTCATCATAAGAATGAACCTGATGTAAAAAAAAAAAAAAAAAAAAAAACACAAACACCATGATTGGTCACAAGCCATAGCACACGTAGGTCCAACTTATGTATTAGATATCTTATTACTAAGTCACATTCAATGAAACTTTAAGATATGCAAATGTATTAACAGCCATCAGTGGTTTTGTTAATCACGCTTTCGCTGTGTAGTTTTTATTTCAAAAATCATGTACAGTCACAACCTCTGCAGCGTTGTGCTCTGATTGTCACACTGTTAACGCGCAGTATGAAAATGGTTGAGGCAGCTTTCTATTTCTTAGTGAAACAAGCGGGTGGAACATTGTTAAAAAGTACCGAGAAATAGGCTGTTCTTCATTAATTTACAGAGATAATCAGATTTGAAGTTTTGCCAGAGTTGTAAACAATGCAGTTATTAACAAACCCACATTGAACGTGTAGCGCAGTCGGTAGCGGGAATGGAGTTCTTCGTGCATTGGTCCAAATCTCCCTGGTATCAATTTTTTGTCTCAGTCAGTTTGTGATGCCTACATCTCGTAATTATAGAAGTCAATATTTTTATGAATTATGCCCGTCTTCTGGTTTCTAATTACATACTGGACACAAAATTCCTGTATCCATTTCAAATACAAATTCTTAATTATCGATGTTTTATGAAAGACTGTTAGTAAAAAGTTGCTTAAATTAAGAAAACATAACAATTTCATTTTTAAAGCGAAAATGAAAAACCAAATCCTCTTTATTTGAACTACGTCCATCGTTTTATACCACAGAGGTAAATAAGTGCCGTAGAGACATGAAAACATTCATTTTCACAGCATCGAGCACGTTATACAAATGCTGCATTTTTACATTTGCTACTGTACCATTACAATATGAACCCAACAGAACTGATCTGGAGCCAAGCGGCGGGATTTGGCCCAAGAAGTAAGAAAACTGTTAAGCTGCCAGTCGTACTGGAACTAATGCACACAGCTTTTTCACACTAACTGACGAGTGCTGGCGGTATATAGAACAGCTTGTCATACAAAAAGAGATAATGTTGCACCTGACTGGTTTTGTGGATTATGTTGTTGATAGGCTCGTTATTAATGTAGCAGGTAATACTTCCAGAACAGAAATGTATTTCTCGGATTTGCAAAAAGGAAGGAGCTAACATATTGTTTTTAATTACAATAGTCAGGTAAAGGAACCGGTAGTTCACAGAACACCAGTAGTTGACATTTTCAAATACAAGTTCTTAAAATAAGAAAATCACTTTATTCAGAGATAGAGTTTTGACTGTTGTTGTATGGTTGTGCCATCTACAGTGTAATTTGATAACTATCATATTTTTCTAGCAGCCATCTTGAAGTGGGTGCTTCTGTTTGTAACAGTGTGTTTGTGCTTCTCTGCTCTCATTGATTTTCTTCTCAAAATCGATAAGGAGGTAAGTTTTTTGATGTGGCAAAGCAATCATAAGACATTACCATTTTTTTGTGTATAGTTTTTTAGATGGTTCCACTATTAAACAAAGTAAGCAAATTTTGAAATATTTGTGAATTTAGGTTATTGTATGGTCAGGGATCAGGTGTCAAGTACAGGTGCTAATATGTTCCTTACTTTTACTAGTTGACACATCTGTCAACTACTGAGTCCAACAACTTTTTAATACCTTTTTCATTCTCTGTATCCTCATAAGCTTAGCTCTGTGGAGTTTGTGTTAAATTTATCGTTGCATGTATAGATCCAGTAGTTGACACCCTATGTCAACCACTAGCTCATACAATGTCAACTGCTGGTGTTCAAGTAATGTGAATTTCTGACATTATGTTTTATATTATTAAGGTCATTATAATGCCACCAGTACAAGGGAAGATGCTCAGTTATCCAGAGGAACAAACGCAGCTTGCCATTGATGCAGTACTTAATGGAATGCCTGTTTCTACAGCAGCAAAAAGTTTCTGGGTTCCTTGAATTACTTTAATGTACAAAGCCAGAGGGAAGACGCCTAGAAATCAACGCATGGGTCCTGATATAGTTCTTACCAAGGATGATGAGGATTTATTAGTATACTGTATTTGTACTATGGCTTAGGCCGGATTCCCCATAACAAAACACGAACTTCTGGACAGTGTGCAGCACCTGATTGAACAACTGAAACGTAAAAATCCCTTTGTTTGTAACCACCCAGGGAAAACTTGGTACAATGCTTTTCTGAAGCGCCATCCCAATATTGGGATTAGAATATCAAAAAAATCTGACATCACGCAGGGCAGGAGTCAAGCCGGAAACTGAAAGAAACTGGTTTGATGAGATAGATAAATATTTAACAGAGAACAATTTTAAGTCCCAAAAGAGTTTTTAATGTAGGTGAAACTGATTTCTTTCTAAACTCCAAAGGAAACAAAGTGTTGGCCCTGAAAGGAGAAAAAAATGTGTACCAGCAAGTGTGGTTTTGTTGACTGGAAATGCAAATGGTGATTTAGCACCTCCATTGGCAGTGTTTAAATACATTAGAATATGACAGGAACTACCAGAGAGAGTACTAAAGCATTGGGGAATAGGTGAATCTGAAACAGGTTGGATGACAGGTCCATTATTCTTTGAATTTATAACAAATGTTTTCCATCCTTACCTTCTAGAAAAGGAAACACCATTGCTAGTCATTGTGTTTATTGATGGCCATGCATCACATCTCACCTTACACGCTAGTAAGTTTTGTGATGACCATGGGATAATACTCGTAGCTTTGCTTCCACATTCTACACATATTCTTCAACCTATGGATGTTGCTGTCTTTCATTTTTTAAAGGAAAGTTGGAAAAGCAAGGTACATCAGTGGATATTGGAACATTTGGATCAACCAATGCTTAAGAAGATCCATTTTGCACCCTTACTGGAACAAACTCTGGATGAGTTCATTAAACCGTCTGTCCTGCAGAATGGACTTAGGAGGACTGGACTTGTT
Organism: Schistocerca nitens; assembly: GCF_023898315.1. NCBI lineage: Eukaryota > Metazoa > Arthropoda > Insecta > Orthoptera > Acrididae > Schistocerca > Schistocerca nitens. The sequence goes on along the minus strand of NC_064614.1, from coordinate 561,534,234 downwards.
CCATGGAATCCAGAGACTGTAGACTACTCAAAAATTCCATCAGTGAGCGATGATGTTATACTTACCACTCACAGAACTGCCACTGCTGAAAAATTAAACTTAAGGGTTGGATTAGAGGTTCTAGAAACATACATTGGGAAAGATAAACTGTCATGTTTTGAGTCTTCAAGTGATGTGTGGGAAGGAAATATAAATGACCAATCTTTGTTTTTGCTCTGGAAGGAAATTAAAAATGATTGTCATAATTCTATCCTTTCCCAGTCTGTTGATGAAACAAACAACTGTGTGGCAAATCAAAATGAAAAAGTGGAGGAAGGAAAAGTCCATCCACATGAAAAACAAAATAATGAAGTAATCGAAAATAAAAAATAGGAAGACATGAAAAGCTTGGAAGGCAACAACCAAAAAAAAGAAAGAGAGGGAGGAGACTAATGTAACAGACCAGTGTGTCACACCCAAGAATTCAATGAAAAATTCTGATTTTCCTCAGTGTGCTCCTAGTGGAAATATTAATAGGAAATCAGGGGACCAACTAATCCCCTCCCCATTCAAACATGCATTATTTTGGCCACAGAATACAAGAAAACCAGGGGAAAGAAGATTAAGAGAAAAACTTCCAAGTGTTGTGACATCCAACCAGTGGCAGGAATACCATCATAAGAAGGAACAACTGAAGCTACAAAGAGAAAGACTAAAAGCTGAGAGAGCAGAAACACAAAAAGTGAAGAAAGAACAGTCTCAGATTGCTAAGAAACTCAAGAAACAAACTAAAGCAGAGAATTGTAGAAAGCCAAAAGTGCACAAGAAAAGAACAATTTCATTATCCTCAGGTTCTGAAGATGAAGAACAGAGTGAGTCAGGCAGCAGTATGGATGACATTAGTATGCTCCCTGATAGTGATTCGCAGACATCTGATGGCAAGGAAGATGACAATTCTGATCAAACAATTATAACAGAAAAAGAAACAGCAAACAAAGAAGAAAATATGAATAAATTTTATAAAAATGGTGAATTTCTTCTTGTTTCTTTTCCTGAAAAGAAGAGATATTTCAAATATGTTTGTATTGTTCAGTGTGTGTTTGAGGATGGTGAAATAGAAGTAATGGCTCTAAGATCTTTCAACTGTCAGAAAAATTTTTTTTTTATGTTGATGAAAATGATGTTAGTGTTATTAGTCCATCACAGGTTATTGACAAGCTTCCTTTACTATTCTCAAATATCACTAATGAACATTTGAAATATGAATTCCAAAACAGTATTGACTGTGATGTGTAGACTGAAGTTATTTATTTAGTGTCAACTACTGAATATTTTTCCTGTCAACTACTGAAACTTTCATGTCTCACTAGTGTCAACTACTGATGACTGCACTTATACTTTTGTTCTAATTTTTATTTACCGTTTAATGTACCTTAACTTAGTGAATTATAATAAATATCAAATCACAAAAGATCAAAGAACCTGAAGATTAATTGTCTTTGTGCCCAACATCCACTTGTATTCATAAATATCAAATTAAAGTAGTTTCATTTCTTAAGGTGTCAACTACTGGTGCCTTTACCTTATGTTAGCTAAAAATGATAATGTTTTGCGGCTTTCCTCTAGTCGTATAAGGCACATATTGTGGGAGATTTGCAGTGTATTATTTCATTCTGCAGAAAAATTAAATAACATTCAAACCTGTATTGCTCCTCTGCTCATTTCATTTTATGTGTGTACTGCAGCTGGCTACGTCACTATATGCTAGCTGTACCAGCTGACCGGCCAGTGCTGTCCAAGCTAAATGCGCCGGTAAAGCTGTTGTCCTGTATTATGACAAGTCGATGTGCGCATAACGCACAGCAAAAGAGTACCCTTATTATCGTACTTGACAGTACTCGAGACAGCTTGACTGTAGTCTGAAGTGAAACAGAAATCCAATAAGGTTCCAGCAAACATGGAAGAATACATAATGCAATGTTTACATTATGTTTATTCTTATGTCGAATGGATTATAAATGTAACTGATGTTATACACATTTAACATTCCAGTGGGCTGAACGGAAGGCCTCTCCAGTTTGTCTGATGAATTGGTTTCAGGCTCTGTCTCCGACTGATACTGATCTTCGGCCGGACATGGCTGCTTGTCCTGTTCCAGAGGTTGCCCCTCAGTCTGCAAGATCCGGGTGGTCGCAGAGGGTGGGCTTACTGGTAGTATGGAGCTCCAACGTCAGGCACGTAATGGGGTCCCTTAGGTATATGGTAGCAAGAGAGGGGAAGAAAATCAATTTGCACTCCATGTGCATACCTGGGGAGTCATTCCAGATGTGGAAAGGGTCCTTCTGGATGCCATGAAGGGTACAGGGTGCACCCATCTGCAGGTGGTCACTCATGTCGGCACCAATGATGTGTGTCGCTGAGGATCAGAGGAAAACCTCTCTGGCTTCTGGCGGCTATCTGATTTGGTGAAGACTGCCAGTCTCGCTAGCGGGATGAAAGCAGAGCTCACCATCTGCAGCATCATTGACAGGACTGACTGCGGACCTCTGGTACAGAGCCAAGTGGAGGGTCTGAATCAGAGGCTGAGACGGTTCTGCGACCATGTGGGCTGCAGATTCCTCGACTTGTGCCATAGGGTGGTGGGGTTTCTGGTTCCGCTTGATAGGTCAGGAGCCCACTACACACAGCAGGCGGCTACAAGGGTAGAAGGGGTTGTGTGGCGTGGACTGGGCGTTTTTTTAGGTTAGATGGCCTCAGTCAAGTACAGAAAGGGCTACAGCCTCAAAGGGTGCAGGGGCAAAGTCAGGACACGCGGGGACCAAGCAGCAATCGGTATTGTAATTGTAAACTGTCGAAGCTGCATTGGTAAAGTACCGGAACTTCAAGCGCTGATAGAAAGCACCGAAGCTGAATCGTTATAGGTACAGAAAGCTGGCTGAAGCCAGAGATAAATTCTGACAAAATTTTTACAAAGGCACATACAGTGTTTAGAAATGATAGATTGCATGCAACCAGTGGTGGCATGTTTGTCAGTATTAGTAGTAGTTTATCCTTTAGTGTAGTTGAAGTGGATAGTTCCTGCGAATTATTATGGGTGGAGGTTACACTGAACAACTGAGCTAGGTTAATAATTGGCTCTTTTTACTGACCTCCCGACTCAGCAGCATTAGTGGCAGAACAACTGAGAAAAAATCTGGAATACATTTCACATAAATTTCCTCAGCATGTTATAGTCTTAGGTGGAGATTTAAATTTACCAGATATAGACTGGGACACTCAGATGTTTAGGACGGGTGGTAGGGACAGAGCATCGAGTGACATTATACTGTATGCAGTATCCGAAAATAACCTTGAGCAATTAAACAGAGACCTGACTTGTGGAGATAACATCTTAGACCTACTGATAACAAACAGACCTAAACTTTTCAACTCTGTAAGCACAGAACAGAGAATCAGTGATCATAAGGCCATTGCAGCATCCCTGAATTTGGAAGTAAATATGAATATAAAAAAAGGGAGGAAGGTTTATCTGTTTAGCAAGTGTAATATAAGGCAGATTTCAGACTACCTAACAGATCAAAACGAAAATTTCTGTTTCGACACTGACAATGTTGAGTGTTTATGGAAAAAGTTGAAGGCAATCGTAAAATGCGTTTTAGACAGGTACGTGTTGAGTAAAACTGTGATGGATGGGAAAAACCCACCGTGGTTCAACAACAAAGTTAGGAGACTACTGCGAAAACAAAGAGAGCTTCACTGCAAGTTTAAACGCAGCCAAAACCTCTCAGACAAACAGAAGGTAAACGATGTCAAAGTTAGCGTAAGGTGGGGTATGTGTGAAGCATTCAGTAAATCTGAGAGTAAAATTCTATGTACCGACTTGACAGAAAATCCTAGGAAGTTCTGGTCTTACATTAAATCAGTAAGTGGGTCGAAACAGCATATCCAGACTATCCGGAATGATGATGGCATTGAAACAGAGGATGACACGCATAAAGCTGAAATACTAAACACCATTTTCTAGAGCGTTTTCACAGAGGAAGACCGCACTGCAGTTCGTTCTCTAAATCCTCACATGAACGGAAAATTGGCTGACATCAAAATAAGTGTCCAAGGAATAGAAAGTCAACTGGAATCACTCAACAGAGGAAAGTCCACTGGACCTGACGGGATACCAATTTGATTCTACACAAAGTATGCGAAAGAACTTGCCCCCCTTCTAACAGCCATGTAACACAAGTCTCTAGAGGAACAGAAGGTTCCAAATGATTGGAAAAGAGCACAGGTAGTCCCAGTCTTCAAGAAGGGTTGTCGAGCAGATGCCCAAAACTATAGACCTCTATCTCTGACATCGAGCTGTTGTAGAATTTTTGAACATGTTTTTTGCTCGTGTACCATGTCGTTTCTGGAAAGCCAGAATCTACTCTGTAGGAATCAACATGGATTCTGGAAACAGTGATCGTATGAGACCCAACTCGCTTTATTTGTTCATGAGACCGAGAAAATATTAGATACAGGCTTCCAGGTAGATGCCATTTACCTTGACTTCTGGAAGGCGTTCGATACAGTTCTGCACTGTCGCCTGATAAACAAAGTAAGAGCCTATGGAATATCGGACCAGCTGTGTGGCTGGATTGAAGAGTTTTTAGCAAACAGAACACAGCATGTTGTTCTCAATGCAGAGACGTCTATAGACGTTAAATCAACCTCTGGTGTGCCACAGGGGAGTGTTATGGGACCATTGCATTTCACAATATATACAAATGACCTAGTAGATAGTGTCGGAAGTTCCATGTGGCTTTTTGCGGATGATGCTGTAGTATACAGAGAAGTTGCAGCATTAGAAAATTGCAGCGAAATGCAGGAAGATCTGCAGCGGATAGGCACTTGGTGCACGGAGTGGCAATTGACCCTTAACATAGACAAATGTAATGTATTGCGAATATATAGAAAGAAGGATCCTTTATTGTATGATTATATGATAGCGGAACAAACACTGGTAGCAGTTACTTCTGTAAAATATCTGGGAGTGTGCATGCAGAACAATTTGAAGTGGAATGATCATATAAAACTAATTGTTGGTAAGGTGGGTACCAGGTTGAGATTCATTGGGAGAGTCCTTAGAAAATGTAGTCCATCAGAAAAGGAGGTGGCTTACAAAACACTCGTTCGACCTATAGTTGAGTATTGCTCATCAGTGTGGGATCCGTATCAGATCGGGTTGACAGAGGAGATAGAGAAGATCCAAAGAAGAGTATCGAATTTCGTCACAGCATTATTTGGCAAGCGTGATAGTGTTACGGAGACGTTTAGCAAACTCAAGTGGCAGACTCTGCAAAAGATCCGCTTTGCATCACGGTGTAGCTTGCTGTCCAGGTTTCGAGAGGGTGCGTTTCTGGATGAGGTATCAAATATATTGCTTCCCCCTACTTATACCTCCCGAGGAGATCACAAATGTAAAATTAGAGAGATTCGAGCATGCATGGAGGCTTTCTGGCAGTCGTTCTTCCCGCGAACCATACGCGTGTGGAACTGGAAAGGGAGGTAATGACAGTGGCACGTAAAGTGCCCTCCGCCGCACACCATTGGGTGGCTTGCGGAGTATAAATGTAGATGTAGATGAATTGTAGTTAAAAGTGCCTGAAAACTTTTTGCTTCAAAATTAACACACAGCAAAATAGTTCACATTCACTAATTTTTTCCCCCAAGCAGAGAATTTAGTTTTCAAACTGTCATTTCAAGTCAGCTACCGCAAAATTTGCATTTTATCTTCTTGAAAAGTTTATTTTCAAAATAGAACAGAATAACACAGCAGTCTTGTTACTCCAACAACATTAGAATCTGGAGCTAAAACAGAAGCAGTTGTAATAGAGGAATATTTGTTGCTAATAGGCCGGCCGGAGTGGCCGAGCGGTTCTGAGTGCTTCAGTCTGGAACCGGGCGACCTCATGCATGGATGTGTGTGATGTCCTTAGGTTAGTTAGGTTTAAGTAGTTCTAAGTTCTAGGGGACTGATGATCTCAGCCAAAAAGTCCCATAGTGCTCAGAGCCATTTGAACCCTTTGTTGCTAATAACAGTTGTGCAAAATATATATATACATAAAAAAACATTCAAAAAGGAACAACCTATTTCAAATTCAGAAGTTCTTCAGGTAAGATTTTATCTACTTTCATTGTGGGAGCATTCCAAAAGGTAAATGAATGAAGTTAAATACAGAAACTTGGAAACAAAAATAATAACTTTATTTTCTTCCTCATTAAAGAGCAAAAAAGGTGACAAAAATTTTAAAAAGATGATAACCTTAAAAGTGAGAAAGGTATCTGAGTCCTCGCCCCGAATGAGTAGTGACAGTTTTAGCCATCTATATATGACATATGCAGTGAACTATTCTGACAGCAGATTTATCTCCACTAATGTAGCAATGTGTGATTGTCTGGATTTTGGATCTACAATGTGGATTCATATTTTAATGTGGGTTAGGAGTCTAGCAGTGAGATGCAAGGAGAAATTTTAAACATTGTGGGAAAAGGAGAAACAATTACATAAAACATGTTATAATGCGGAACGCCGAGTGGGAAATTGCAACGACAGGTTCATCTGTGTACTAATTTTGAGATCCATTAACGATGGGGGATTTAAAGGTTTTCTTATCAAATAGTTTAGTGATGCACCAGAGAAGCTGAATATTACTGAGTAGTTTTGTGTGTTCAAGGATGAAACACATTCACAGAGGAGATGTGTTGCACTGAACTGCTCTTCTGTTTGGATTATCATTAAATTTTTAACTGTGGTGATGGTATATTCTTTATGTGGGAATTAGAAATGTGTTTCATAGATATTTAGTGAAACAATTATTTAGTAATACATATTTGCTATTGTGGAAATGGAAGAGAATGTAGATAAAGATGAGATGGGAGATATGGTACAGCGCAATGAGTTTGACAGAGCACTGAAAGACCCGAGTCGAAACAAGGCCCTGGGAGTAGACAACGTTCCATTACAACTACTGACAGCCTTGGGAGGGCCAGCCATGACTAAATTCTACCACTTGTTGAGCAAGATGTATGAGACAAGTGAAATACCCTCAGACTTCAAGAAGAATATAATAATTCCAATCCCAAAGAAAGCAGCTGTTGACAGATGTGAAAATTACCGAACTATCAGTTTACTAAGTCACAGCTGCAAAATACTAACGCAAATTCTTTACAGATGATTGGAAAAATTGGTAGAAGCCATCCTTGGGGAAGATCAGTTTGGATTCTGTAGAAATATTGGAACATGTGAGCCAATACTGACCTTACGACTTATCTTAGAAGAATGATTAAGGAAAGGCAAACCTACGTTTCTAGCATTTGTAGACTTAGAGAAAGCTTTTGACAATGTTAACTGGAATACTCTCTTTCAAATTCTGAAGGTGGCAGGGGTAAAATACAGGGAGCAAAAGGGTATTTACAATTTGTACAGAAACCAGATGGCAGTTATAAGAGTCGAAGGGCATGAAAGGGAAGCAGTGGTTGGGAAGGGAGTGAGACAGGGTTGTAGCCTCACCCCAAAGTTATTCAATCTGTATACTGAGCAAGCAGTAAAGGAAACAAAAGACAAATTTGGAGTAGGTATTAAAATTCATGGAGAAGAAATAAAAACTTTGAGGTTCACTGATGACATTGTAATTCTGTCAGAGACAGTAAAGGACTTGAAAGAGCAGTTGACGGAATGGACAGTGTCTTGAAAGGAGGATTAAAGATGAACATCAACAAAAGCAAAACGAGGCTAACGGAATGTGGTCAAATTAAGTCAGGTGATGCTGAGGGAATTACATTAGGAAGTGAGACACTTAAAGTAGTAAAGGAGTTTTGCTATTTGCGGAATAGAGAGGATATAAAATGTAGACTGGCAATGGCAAGGAAAGTGTTTCTGAAGAAGAGAAATTTGTTAACATCAGTACAGATTTAACTGTCAGGAAGTCATTTCTGAAAGTATTTGTATGGAGTGTAGCCATGTATGGAAGTGAAACATGGACGATAAATAGTTTGGACAAGAAGAGCATAGAAGCTTTCGAAATGTGGTGCTACAGAAGAATGCTGAAGATAAGGTGGGTAGATCACATAACTAATAAGGAGGTACTGAATAGAATTGGGGAGAATAGGAGTTTGTGGCACAACTTGACTAGAAGAAGGAACAGGTTGGTAGGACATGTTCTGAGGCATCAAGGGATCACAAATTTAGCATTGGACGGCAGCGTGGAGAGTAAAAATTGTAGAGGGCGACCAAGAGATGAATACACGAAGCAGATTCAGAAGGATGTAGGTTGCTGTAAATACTGGGAGATGAAGAAGCTTGCTCAGGATAGAGTAGCATGGAGAGCTGCATCAAACCAGTCTCAGGACTGAAGTCAATAACAACAACATATCTGCTATAATCTGTTTAACAGGTTTTCACTATTTTTATTTACAACTTTTGTTAATACTTTGGGGATAGGAAACTTCTAACTCAACATTAATCAGGCTTCTGTGTATAGCATATTAATCTATATATAATGCTGTCATCACAGATAGTAAATGCTATATTGATTCTCAATGGAGAAGTCCTTAATAAACTGGAAATCTACATTTTGTTTTATTTAGCCACTCTGAAGAAAGATGTGAGCAGTAGAGGCAATTATCTGTACACTATGTGCTGACTACTACAATAAGGAGGATACACAATATGCACCTCCTGAAGGCAATCTTAGGAAACTAAGAAATTGCAGCTACACTTTGTTACTCATTTCTAGTAATGAAACACACCCACTACCACATGATATAAGCCCACTTTAATAATAAAATTATACAATTTAGTAATATCTTCCATATAAATCTCATAGATTTAAACACTTGTTTGGCAAAGAAGCTAAATCCCCATATGTGTTCACTTGCACTTAAGAAGTTTTCATTTTATAAGCGGCAGCCTGCTTCATTGACAGACTGACTGTAAAAGTGAGCTCTTACCTTGGTTTATCAATATCACTGAATTCAACAATCTTTGCTATTAAATCTGCTATCACATGGATCTTGGAGGTAAAAAATGTTTCATTGTTACACTGTTAGCAGCTCGGATATGTCTTTCCTGCAAATATCATATAATTTTAAGTGGAAACACAGAAGGTGAAAGTTACGATATAAGGAAACTCATAGGAGTTAAGGGGAGGTTCTGCTTGAGACCGATGAAAACGTGGTTACCCCACCCCCCAAATAATTCATGTTCTGAAGTATATAGATAATGCCTGCAACAGAATTTTTTGCTTGGGAAACCATTTTACAAGTTAAAGGATGTTGAATAGAACCATGTCCCAGTCAAAATATAGGCACCTGTAGGCAATAAACAAATTAGTTCAAGAAAAGATTAAATCAGTACATGTCTTCTTTCCAATCATGATCTGATTATAGGATGGGAAATGGTAATCTCCAGTTATTATTATTAAACAAACTAAACAGTGTATTTATTTGCATTTCATATTTCACGCATCTCTCAATAGCATGCTATCATTTCATTATTTCACAGCTATTAATAACTAGAAGAATAATAAACAACTACTAAATGAAAAGGCAGATGAAGCACTTCGGTGATCATCAGATCGCACTTAACTTGAACGGCGGGCTGTAAGACCAGAGCTGGTCGGGAAGTGTAAAGTACAGATATGTTGTCTGCCACAGTTGGTGTTAGTTTAGACTTTATTAGCTATGTAGGTTATTTGAACATATAGTTAAGAACAGTGTGATATTAATTATGGAAATATGCAATTCATTAATTTGTTGTAGAATGGAAATAATTTGTGTCTCTAAAGTGGAATGTAATTGTGCAGTTTCTCATGTTCTGCCAATAAAAAGCAAGTGGCACCCCGTATAAAAAAACTGATTGGAAATTTAATTATTTCTAAAATAACAGTTCCTCACCAAGAGTTTCTTACAGCCTCACGATAACAGATCCACGACCTACGTGCTGTTTCCTGCACATGGGGCAACAACTAAAGAAGACTGTTGGTGAACATTTATTAGAACTTACACATTCCATTCAAGGTGGTGGAAGCAAATAGGCAGCTCATGTGTACTGTAGTTTAGTACAAATGAGATCAGTGACACGTAATCTGTGGTAACACAGAGGAGGTATGAAGGAGAGAAATACAGGGTGTACATAAAGTCCAGAATCACTTTCAATTATTTATTGCACATTAACCAAACACTGTACAGATATCACACATATGTCATTTTGCAGAGAACCCCTGAATGTTTTTTTTTTTTTTCATGTATACCATCACAGCATAGTTTGGTAATTTGCCAATAGTCAGCGCTAGTCCCAAACATGGTGAGTTTAGGTGAGGAGCCAGCTTTCTGTGTGTTGGAGTTCAACAAAACCAAGTGTGCTACAGCTGTTCAATGGATGTTTAGAACCAAGTATGGTAAGAAGCCACCAAATGCATTAAATTTGAGTGTGGTTCCCCAAAGATAATGTCTTTTGTGCCTCGTCACGTCGAAAACTGTATGGGCCATTCTTCTTCGACGAGAGCACTGTCACTGGATATTCCTAATTGGCCATGTTGCAGCAATGGCTGATGCCTTGAATGCAATCAGACTCTCTCTTCGTCTTTCAGCACGATGGAGCTCCACCCCATTTTCATCGTGAAGTTCGTGGATATCTGACACGGATCTGCCGCATCGATGGATCGGCTTTGCAACAGAAGGGAACAGCTGTTTCATGAAATGGTGTCTCTGATCAACAGATCTAATTCCGTGTGACTTTTTTGTGTGGAGGCACATTAAAGATCTGGTGTCTGTACCGCCTCTACCAGGTGATGTAGCAGAGCTACGGGAGAGAATAAGAGAAGTGATTGCCACAGTTGACGATGCCATGCTGGGACGGGCATGGCAAGAGTTCGATTATCGTATTGACATTTCCTGCATCACTTATGGCTTGCATATTAAATGTTTGTTAAAATATAAATAAATAAATAAAAATAAAAATTCAGAGTTTCTCTTATCAATGCAATATGTATGACATCTGTACAATGTTTAGTTCTTGTTCAATAAATAGTTGTAGTTGACAGTGTTCCCGGTCTTGATGTACACCCCCCTTATTTTGAGGGAATGGTTTTTTAATATGTGTGTGTGTATATATATATATATATATATATATATATATATATATAGAGAGAGAGAGAGAGAGAGAGAGAGAGAGAGAGAGAGAGAGAGACATTCCACGTGGGAAAAATACATCTAAAAACAAAGATGATGTAACTTCCCAAATGAAAGTGTTGGTATGTTGATAGGGACACTAACAAATACAAACACACACACAAAATTCAAGCTTTCGCAACCCACAGTTGCTTCATCAGGAAAGAGAGAAAGAGAGGGAAAGACAAGAGGATGTGGGTTTTAAGGGTGAGGGTAAGGAATCAGTCCAATCCCGGGAGTGGAAAGACTTACCTTAGGGGGAAAAAGGGACAGGTATACACTCGCACACACACACATATCTGTCCGCACATATACAGACACAAGCAGACATATGTAAAGCAAAGAGTTTGGGCAGAGATGTCAGTCAAGGCGGAAGTACAGAGGCAAAGATGTTGTTGACTGACAGGTGAGGTATGAGCGGTGGCAACTTGAAATTAGCGGAGGTTGAGCCCTGGTGGGTAACGGTAAGAGAGGATATATTGAAGGGCAAGTTCCCATCTTTGGAGTTCTGATAGGTTGGTGTTGGTGGGAAGTTTCCAGATAACCCGGATGGTGTAACACTGTGCCAAGATGTGCTGGCCGTGCACCAAGGCATGATTAGCCACAGGGTGATCCTCATTACCAACAAACACTGTCTGCATGTGTCCGTTCATGCAAATGGACAGTTTGTTGCTGGTCAGTCCCACATAGAAAGCTTCACAGCTTAATGGGGTCATTGTGGGGGTGTTGTGAGGGTGACATGGAATTAGAAGGTGGAAAGTGTAACACACTGGCTGTTCAGAGCATCCTCCTACAGGCCAACTGCAAATTAGAACAGCATGCCACCCCCCACCTCAAAAAACTATCCAATCTCCTGGTTTCCCACCTCCAGAGAGGCAACTCACTAACCCGCCACAACCTTTCCAGCAAACCTCAACCTACTCTCATTGCACACAGACCCAGTCTCTCCCATCTACTCAATGTCCCACTTCCAGCTCCACTCCCCCCAAAACCTCAGAATTCTAATCAACACAATCTGGAACCACAACACCCTAATTCAGTAGTTAACCATTCCTCCAAACCTCTCTCCCAATCCGAAACCTCTGTCCTATCCAAAGGTCACCCCTTCAGCCCTACTCCCAGATTCAACCAAACAGCCCTCATCATAGATTTACTGTCCTACACTCGTACTCTCTGCTGAAAATATCACTTTGCATGAAGAAAAATAATTGTAATCCTACTCCTAATGATCCAACTCCCCAAGACACTATCCAAATTGAACCCTGCCGGGAATAGTTCCATACTCCGTCACAGCGGGACCCACCTCCTCTTCCTCAAAATCACCCTCTCCAAACCTTCCAGGAATTTCTCACTTCCAGCCTTGCCTCTCGATCCTTCTTGAAAAACCCTAATCCTACTCCCAACATCACCACAGCTGAAGTCCAGGCTATCCGCGATCTGAAGGCTGACTGATCCATCATCATTCTTCCGGTGGACAAGAGTTCCACAACCGTGGTACTTGATCATTGGGAGTATGTGGCTGAGGGACTGCGTCAGCTTTCAGACAACACTACATACAAAGTTTGCCAATGTAATCCCATTCCTGATGTCCAGGCAGAGCTTCAAGGAGTCCTCAGAACCTAGGCCCCCTACAAAACCTTTCACCTGACTCCATCAACCTCCTGACCCCACCGACACCCAGCACCCCTACCTTCTACCTACTTCCTAAAATTCACAAACCCAACCATCCTGGCCGCCCCATTGTAGCTGGTTACCAAGTCCCCACAGAATGTATCTCTGCCTACGTAGATCAACACCTTCAAACCATTACATGCAGTCTCCCATCCTTCATCAAAGACACCAACCACTTTCACAAACACCTGGAATCCTTACCCAATCTGTTACCCCCGGAAACCATCCTTGTAACCATTGATGCCACTTGCTTATACACAAATATTCCGCACAACCAGGGCCTCGCTGCGATGAAGCACTTCCTTTCACGCCGATCACCTGCCACCCTACCTAAAACCTCTTTCCTCATTACCTTCATCCTGACTCACAACTTCTTCACTTTCGAAGGCCAGACATACCAACAATTAAAGGGAACAGCCATGGGTACCAGGATGGCCCCCTCGTACGCCAACCTATTTATGGGTCGCTTAGATGAAGCCTTCTTGGTTAACCAGGCCTGCCAACCCAAAGTTTGGTACACATTTATTGATGACATCTTCATGATCTGGACTCACAGTGAAGAAGAACTCCAGAATTTCCTCTCCAACCTCAACTCCTTTGGTTCCATCAGATTCACCTGGTCCTACTCGAAATCCCACGCCACTTTCCTTGACGTTGACCTCCATCTGTCCAATGGCCAGCTTCACACATCCGTCCACATCAAACCAATCAACAAGCAACAGTACCTCCATTATGCCACCTATTCCATATCAAACGGTCCCCTCCCTACAGCTCCAGTCCTGAATCCCTGAACCATTACACCAACAACCTGAAAACAGCTTTCGCATCCCGCAACTACCCTCCCGACCTGGTACAGAAGCAAATAACTAGACCCACTTCCCCATCCCCTCAAACACAGAACATCCCACAGAAGAACCCCAAAAGTGCCCCACTTGTGACAGGATACTTTCCAGGACTGGATCATACTCTGAATGTGGCTCTCCAGCAGGGATACGACGTCCTCAAATCCTGCCCTGAAATGAGATCCATCCTTCATGAAATCCTCCCCACTCCACCAAGAGTGTCTTTCCGCCGTCCACCTAACCTTCATAACCTCTTGGTTCATCCCTATGAAATCCCCAAATCACCTTCCCTACCCTCTGGCTCCTACCCTTGTAACTGCCCCAGGTGTAAAACCTGTCCCTTGCAACCTCCCACCACCACCTGCTCCAGTCATGTAACCCGGAAGGTGTACACGATTAAAGGCAGAGCCACATGTGAAAGCAGCCACGTGGTTTACCAACTGACCTGCCTACACTGTGAAGCTTTCTATGTGGGAATGACCAGCAACAAACTGTCCATTCCAATGAACGGACACATGCAGACAGTGTTTGTTGGTAATGAGGATCACCCTGTGGCTAAACATGCCTTGGTGCACGGCCAGCAGATCTTGGCACAGTGTTACACCATCCAGGTTATCTGGAAACTTCCCACCAACACCAACCTATCAGAACTCCGAAGATGGGAACTTGCCCTTCAATATATCCTCTCTTACCGTTACCCACCAGGCCTCAACCTCCGCTAATTTCAAGTTGCCACTGCTCATACCTCACCTGTCATTCAACAACATCTTTGCCTCTGTACTTCCGTCTCGACTGACATCTCTGCCCAAACTCTTTGCCTTTACATATGTCTGTTTGTGTCTGTATATGTGCGGACAGATATGTGTGTGTGTGTGTGTGTGTGCGAGTGTATACCTTTCCCTTTTTCCCCCTTAGGTAAGTCTTTCCACTCCCGGGATTGGAATGACTCCTCCTTACCCTCTCCCTTAAAACCCACATCCTTCGGTCTTTCTCTTTCCTTCCCTCTTTCCTGATGAAGCAACCGTGGTTTGTGAAAACTTGAATTTTGTGTGTGTGTTTGTTTTTGTTAGTGGCTCTATCAACATACCAACGCTTTTGTTTGGTAAGTTACATCATCTTTGTTTTTAGATATATTTTTCCCACATGGAATGTTTCCCTAATCCCTCAAAATAAGGGGGGTGTACATCAAGACTGGGAACACTGTCAACTACAACTATTTATTGAACAAGAACTAAACATTGTACAGATGTCATACGTATTGCATTCTGAAGAGAAACTCTGTATATAGGCCATTTTAAGTGCAGTACGTTGTAGCCTTAGGAATGCAGTTGTTTATGTTCTCTCTTACAAATACCTTCCAGGTACTGATCCTAGACTCTAGAACAATACTTAAGAGTTGATAGCTTGGTTGATTTACGTAAAATTGCGTCGAATTCCATCCATCTGGAGCTCCATCATGCACAAAAATCATCCATTTCTTGTTCTTCTTAACTGTCTGCTATTACATGAAGGCACTTTGAAACCTGTTACTACACATCAATAAGGAGTGATAATGTCCTCGACATGGGCACATCTTGAGAAATCTTGTGCCCTTGGATGGGTGAGGAGTCAGCAAGTTCCACTCATGCAAGAGACGTGGATTGTAGTGGCCTAATTCTGGTCGGTTGCAGATTAAATCGGTAATGGTGCTGCAGGGCGGGTTGGTCAATGACAGTGTGAGGAGGGTCTTTCACTCTCTACTTTCACCCTAAGACAGTGAGAATGTTCTGTGACTCCCATACACAGAGAGATAGATCATAAATTAAGCCGTATGCTTGAGGTGTTAGAAATATGTAGAGCACTGAGTGATACGCTTTGATGGTGTACATGTTTGAGAATTAGCAATGCATGGATGTACTTCACAGTCATCTATCCACGTTTTCAATGATACTTGCAAAGTGGAGAAGGGATGGTTTAGCTATGATACTGAAACTGGAAAACATGCTGTCGCATCATTGGTCAGTGTTGAAACTACTGTAAAATTGCTAAAATTGTTCGTACTATCAACTGTGATGCTTATTATCAGAGTAAATCGATGGTGTCTTTTCCATCTCATCCGTGCACTGTCACCCTGTTGGTTACCACATAATGATTGACTTACATAGCTTGTTTGAGTTGGAGAAAGAGTTTTGGTGGATGGCGAATAGGACCGAAAGTGACTGCATACATGACTGCAATTATGATGAATCAGTTGAAATGGAATATTCGAATTTCGAAACCATCCACAACACCCCAAAACTCCCCCAATTTGCTTATGTTGTAACTCTCTTTTATTTAAAATCATCCGTGTTTGTGGCGTGTTATGGTAGCCATAGTAACAATATGATTTACACTGTGCGACATCTAGTTTTCTGCAAGAGGCCATGGATCAGAATGTCTTAATGTCAGTTTAGAATCTGACACAGACCTTGAAGTCGTGGAAGAAAAACAAAATGCATGGCAGTGTACAAGGCATGTCACAGTAGAAAAAATAATATTTCAAACAACGAGACAGGACCACAGGGAGCGTCTCTTGTAATTTACAGTATAGTCTGTGGGATACAATCATCCTCCTACAGGTGATGGAACCTTAAACTGCCCTCTGCAGTGGATCAAAAGCTGTATATTTAATATGATCGGCCCACACCAGCAGCAGCAGCAGTTTGACAGGTAAATTCAGTGACGGATGGGGTGTCCCATTAGGATTGCTAGGAGTAATGCTATTCTTGGATGCATCACAAGAACTATCTCTCTGTACCAAAACAACATTGCAGCTATACGTCATTGCGCCAGGAACAGTGCCTAGGTGAGTTCTATATCGGACGAAATTAATGGAGATTTTATAGTTCATAATTTTTGTTTGTTGGATGGTAGAGAGTAACGATGATAGCCTGCTGGGCTGATAGATGGGAATGGAAGTGGATCCGCTTCAGACTGTAGTATATGTATCTAGTTTGGAGGCACACCACAATGCGCGCATTTCCACCGAATGGTCAAAACAAGGTCATGTTGCACTAACTCAGGTTTTTCTGTTTCTATATGGGTTGCAGAAGGTGCTGGATATGGCTTTCTCCGACTTCTGCTCACTTCCGACTTAAATTGGAATGATCACATGTGCAAAGCTGCAGAAATGGGAGCAGATGCAAGATTCTTAGGGACTCACTAAAACCACGCTGGAATTTTACTGTTGCAGATAGATTCGGGTACGTGGTTGAGCGGAAGGACTTGATTGCAAATCATAGACATCATTTCTAGTGGATAGTGTAACACTAGAGATCTGAAAAGCTAGTGTACATTTCTTATGACCTCAATCAGCGCAACATCTACAACTGTTTGTGATCCTTCTCAATCAGTCATTGCCTATAACTCAGTGGATATATCGCAGAACCTCTGACACGGTATCAAGACAGAATAAGTTACACATACGGGAGAAATATCTAGCGGCGTGAGGGAGTTGCAGATAGTGGTTCCATACCAAATGCCTTAGCCGAGTCATTTTCAAAATTCAGCTATTTTATCTTGAGGTTGCATCATGGGCTACATGTAACTGGACTGCTGGTCTGATAATACACACCCCCACTATCACTGTCTCGGTATTTGTCCAAAAAAACCAATCCATTCAGAGGTAATGTCATACTTCGATTTATAAATGCAGTATAGCTTTTAACATGGATACTTGTGTGCACCTGTATAACCAAGACCGCTTGAGATAGTAAATACAGTAGTTGTTGCAATCAGGTTTTTTAACATCTGGCCGATTACACCTCTTTCTAAGACACAGTGGTAACACTCACAAGAAAAACTTATGATACATGTCC
Source organism: Schistocerca nitens (assembly GCF_023898315.1). Lineage (NCBI taxonomy): Eukaryota > Metazoa > Arthropoda > Insecta > Orthoptera > Acrididae > Schistocerca > Schistocerca nitens. Next base: position 561,516,698 of record NC_064614.1, on the reverse strand, counting down.
TCCCATCGCTGATTTTCTCTCAGTATTATTTTGTATTGTCTGGAATCATTTATTGGCCAAGTACTATACTTAGTAGTAGTAGGGAATGTGTGATAGGTTCACCTTGAGCATCAGGCTTATAAAGTATGTGTTTGTGTTCTGATATGTGCAAAGGAGATGACTGAAGAATATTGCGATAGCCGAGGGAAGAGTATGTCAAGTCATAAGAATAGTACAGTTATTTCTACTTCCAGAGCCACAGCCGCCAGCAGGGTGTATTTATGATACTTCGCTCATTGTCGAATGTCGTTCAATTGAGACCATGATTGTAACATTTAACTGTAAGTACAATGATAAAACACAGATGTGACCGGTTTTCTAGGAAGATTCTGCCTATGTGTGCTTGGCATGCAGCGCAGGTGACCAGAATGATTCACGTTTCTCGTTAACGGCGGGGTCTCTGTGAATGGAGAGGGCTGTTGGAGTGTAGGAATGTAGATGACTTAACCATGTTGTCCTCTAGACGAACGAATAGCAAACTAATACTTAGTATGTGTTGGATAGCTTTCACGATTATATGGAAAATTGAGAAGACTGAAACTTTAAGTGTGTATGCGCTGGATCGTTATTCCCGCCCATGTAAATTGTTCAGTTGACTGCTTCTGCACATTTCATGCCTTTATTTAGTTGAGGGAACATCGATTGTGGTGTGTGCATCTAGCAGGTGGAAGACATGTTTGCTGCTTCTCTACACATGAGAAACACATTAGTTGACTTTGTAAATTATAGGGATGATTTGGAATCTGATACATCACGGACATCGATATTAATAATGGAAATATCAGTTTCCTCTATTTGTTTTGAGTTCTCACGAAAGGTCTTTGCAGACGGGATGAGTTTCCAGTTACTCAGTTGTCTACAGCACACTCCACCTCGCTAAAGTTTTGGGTTTTGTAGAGAAATAATATCAAGTCTATATCTTCTGAATTATGTTGTGTGAGCGATCGGTAGGATACTGTAGTATGCTTGATATCGAGAAGTACCGTGAAAATGGTATAATATTATTGCAAACCACGCAGAAATACATGTGTTCTTGTAATCCCAGACTCTAGAGATTGGTGTGGAAAAGCAAGCATGCAGGTCCGGACCAAGGGGGAAAAGAGCCTAAATTTGTAGAAGAGTTCTGAGAGTGACTTCGGTCCACTGAGGGTGCTCTTGTCACGCATTGGGGGTGGATGACTTGTGATCGGCAGCTGTGGGAAAATACCTAGCGCTGTGGGAAGTATATACGGTGCTGTCTGTCTTCGCAGTAAATGTACGAATGATGTAAAAGGACTGATCTTGTATGGTGCAGAATACTAACTGTATGTTTACTACATCGGCACGGTACGTAGTGATATAATGCTGTGTTGGAGATCTGTTTCACAGTCTAATATGCAAGCTCCAGTCCGCAGTAGGAGAGCAATGTAATTCAGAAAGAGGCTTTCTGTATTTCACTATATGTACTGCATGTTGTAGTGTTTAATTGCCAATACAATATGGTGATCTGTACAAAATACAATCACAATGCTCTATTCATTCACAAGACCTCCTTTGAGCTGGGATGTAGGAGTGTCTACAAACTGATTCAAACAAGATGAGGGCAAGGTATGTACGGAATGTTCTGAGAAAGCAAGTGTTCAAGGACAAGTTGAAGCATACACTGATCAACACCCAGGTGATAATAAAATTTGCTTTATTAGGTTTAGCTAGGACATCACTTAATTTTGCAACAGATAACCTTCTCTGGAAAACAAACAGGCTATTCTCCTGCCCAAAATTTTAGTATCAAAACACGAATATGCCACGTTCATAAAATTGACTTTTATAACTGAACTGATTTTACGTTCCTCAGTAGTGTTCTCTCGATGCTCTCCAATGGATGCCAAGGAGTTAGATGGACACTGCTTCCGGGTCGAAGACTGGCATATTGAAGACGGGCACCTGGTCGATACAGCTGCGACGATGTTTCCTCCTGGTGGCGGTCCATGGCGGGTCAAAAGAAGCCTGTTTTCTTTCCTGCCAGCTATTTAACCCGGTGGCTCTAGCCTTCCTCCACGGATTCTGTTGTGAGGATTGGCGGCTGTTGGCGATACCCGATTGGCGGATGGTGATGTCATCATATTACCATCCGCGTTGGAAAAAGGGGTTGCGCGCATGCATATTCCGTGGCTGCTTTCATGTTTGGTGGGAAACGCCTCTAGTGCCAGCTGGCGGAACGCGCCGGAACTAAGTTGCAGGTGCGGCTTATTCAGCAGTGGTAGCCGCCCGTTGTATTTGCATGGCTCTGTGTGTTACGGCATTCCACCCCCTCCACAAGAACGGAGACACCAAGGTTGAGGCATCTGTCCCGATCAGTGTCCATTGCTTCGATGTCTGGAAGAGGAGAGCCTGGGCGAGAATCCACGTCCTACAGTGTTTCCGATTGCTGATGGCTGGGTGCTGCTGGGCGTGCCTCCATGATGGCTGGGTTTTGGACGTTCTCCCCAGTGTGACCTGAAACAGTGTTTGGAGTTAGAGATTGAGGTGAGAGGTCGTTGTCCCTTCGTAGCCAGATTTGGTTTTGGTGTCGGATATGGACAACGCCTCCAGTGCAGATGACCGCGTACATTGCCCTTCCTTTGTTATGAGTGATCATGCCTGGTATCCAATGTGGATGCCGCCGTGTATGTACAATGACCCATACTTTCTGATCAGGCTGATATTTCCTCTGATACTGAGGGGACTGCTGCTCCTACCTGTCTTGTGGTTGCAGTAACGATAGTGTGGATCGTGCCTGTCTTCCAAGTAGTTGTTCTGCTGGTGATCCACCCTCCTTAGGTTGACATCTGTAAGAATACAAGAACAATGATAGAGCAGCAGGCAGAGCATAATGGGTCGTTAGTTTTGCCATTTCTGCCTTAAATGTTTGCACGAACCGCTCAGCAAGCACATTGGAGGCAGGGTTGAATGGCGCCGTGTGTACCAGCAGGATACCATTTAAGGTACAAAATGTCTTATATTCCACAGAGGAAAACTGGGGCCCATTGTCTGATACCATCGAGTTGGGGAGCCCTTCGATTGCGAAAATGCGCACTGCGGCTTGAACTGTTGCTGCTGACGTTGTGGACGTCATCTGTGATACATAAGGAAAACACGTCGTGGAGCCGACTACGATTAACCAGTAGTGGCCGAGGAAGGGCCCTGCATAGTCGATGTGAATCCAAGACCATGGTTTTTCTGCCGCGGGCCAAGGAAAATATTTCTTTGGAGGTGCTGCTTGTTGTTGCTGGCACGTCGTACAGAAGGCTATAGTGTCCGCAATTGTGCGCTCCAACCCGTGCCAGTAGAGATGTTTGCGGGCCAGCTGTTTAGTCAGTACCACGCCCCAATATCTTTTATGTAATAGATCCACTGCTTTCTTGTGCAGGGCCACTGGAATAATTACCCTGGTAACGTGGTTTTCACCGCGCATGATTATGACGCCATGCCGTGTCGACAATTTGTGTCGCCTGTCCCAGTACACCTTAAGGTATGCATCCTTGTATCTGTTTCCTGTTGCCTGGCCAACCAGTCTTAATGAATTGGGGGAGTTTAGATAGGACTTTGTCTTCAGCTGTACGTTTGGCAATGATTTGTGCATCTAGAGGAAGCTGTGCCAGTGGGTCCTCTGTGTCCTCTTCTGGTTGACAGCAGATGACTGGGTCTGTGTCAAATGCCGGATCGTCTTTTGCCAGAAGCCAAGACATGAAGTCTGCATTAGCGTGTCGTGCTGATGAATGATACTGTATGTCTTAGTTATACTCTGCCAGGAATAGTGCCCACCGCTGAATTCGGCGTGCCGTCCGGGTGGGTATGTCGGCCAATATTTTGAACAGTGGTATCAGAGGCTTGTGGTCTGTCTGTAACACAAAATGTCAGCCATACAGATATTCGTGGAACTTTTTCACTCTGAATATTATAGCCAAAGCTTGTTTCTCTATTTGGCTGTAATTGCGTTGAGCTGTTGTTAGAGACTTTGAGATGAACGCTATTGGTCTTTCCACACCACTGATCACATGAGAAAGGACTGCTCCGACCCCATAATCAGAGGCGTCCGCTGCTAGAACCAGTTGGTGTGTTGGATCGTATGCACAAAGACATGTAGTTTTTAAGAGTGCCTTCTTTAAAGTCTGGAAAGCATTGTCACACTTGGATGACCAGTGCCACTTTACCCCTTTGCGGAGAAGGTGGTGCAGTGGTTCCGCTATTGCAGCAGCGTGAGGGATATACCACCTGTAATAATTGATTTTCTCCAATACTGACTTCAGCTGTGTGGTATCCATGGGTGGCGCCATTTTTGAAGGTCCTCCATGTTTGCCGTATTGGGTTGTATGCGTGAAGCACTAAATATGTGGCCTAAGTATTCCACTTGTTGCACCCCAAAAACGCACTTCTCCACATTACATTTGAGATTTGCCTCTTGAAATACCGCAAACACTTCTGAAAGAGTCCTTATGAGCTCCGTTGTGTTCCGGCCTGTGTCAATGATGTCCAAATAACTTGCTGTGCCCGGGATGTTGTGGATTAGTTGTTTGATGAACCGCTGAAAAATCGCTGGAGCACTGGAGATTCAGAACGGGAGGCGATTGTATCGAAACAACCCAAAAGGCATTTTGATTACTGATTTTTCTTGTGTCTTTTAGTCGATCGGCAGCTGTAGGTATGCATCTTTTAAGTCTATTTTCGCAAAGAGTTTTCCTCCAGCGAGTCGAGTGGCAATTTCTTCTATCATTGGAATAGGGTAGGATTCTGTGACTGTTTGTGCGTTGATGGTGCGTTTTAAGTCACTGCAGGTTCTGATCGCCCCATTCTGTTTCTCTATTATGACGATTGGCAATGCCCATCGACTACTTGCTATGGGGTATATGATTCCGTCCTCAGTAATCTCTGCAGTTCCATTTTTAGTTTTTCGCGGAGCGCGTATGGTACTGGGCGGATTTTGCAGAATTTTGGAACTGCCTGATGTACGAGTTCAATACTTGCTTGAAAATTTCATTCTCCGGTCGTTGGAAGTTTTCCTGGAATTGCTCTAGTCTTCCTCCGCCGATTCTGTCGTGCGGATTGGCGGCTGTTGGCGATACCTGATTGGCGGATGGTGATGTCATCGTATTACCATCTGCGTCAGAAAAAGGGGTTGTGCACATGCGTATTCTGCGGCTGCTTTCATGTTTGACGGGAAAGGCCTCTACTGCCGGCTGGCAGAATGCGGAAGAACTACATTGCAGTTGCGGCTTATTCTGCAGCGGTAGCCACCCGTTATATGTGCGTGGCTGTGCACACCATGGCACATACCACCCATATCTAGCGGGGATGCTATCACTCATCTGCCAATGTGGCATTAGTACATCTCCAGATATGTAGCTGTAGGATACCGAAAATTCTGGCCATTTTTTTCTCTTCTGTAAGACAGTGCTTCGAATTCTGTTTGCGTAATTGTTCTGATTTCCTCCATCTATGCTTACAGAATGCTCTCTCTCCAAACAACAAGAACGCTTTTATGATTAACGGTGTTTTCGCAAGAGTGCACAGGCTTTTAGTGGTGAGAACGTTTACCAATGTGTCTGAGATGTATATAGATAGCAGGATAAACATTTCGCGCAATGTGTCAGCCCTGCAGAGCACACATGCATGGCTAGAGGTAGCTCGCATGCCCCATTACGAACAGTGCACCCTGTGCTATTCTGTGACATCAGTATCCGCTGCTATCGCGTCATCAACAGTAAACACACGTGATGTCCATAGGCGTCTCACGTATGGGGCTGGCGTGAGCGCGCCTTGGAGTTCTGTGACATAAGTATAACATTCAAAGAACTCTAACTGTATACCCGAAAATAGACCCAACTTTCGGCGGGGTCAGGGATTTTCTCTGCTTCGTGATGACTGGGTGTTGTGTGATGTCCTTAGGTTAGTTAGGTTTAAGTAGTTCTAAGTTCTAGGGGACTGATGACCATAGATGTTAAGTCCCATAGTGCTCGGAGCCATTTGAACCATTTGAAGACCCAACTTTCGCCTGGTCACTGTAGGCAGCAATGGAGTTAGTGCAGCGGCTTAAGCTGGCTTACGTCCGGCGATGGCCTCAAAGTACATGTGCCCTTGGAGCGTCTGCACTCTGCACATAGGTCTTCCCTCCAGTCCGTTCGCGTCAGCAACGGTGCCTAGGTGATCACGCATTTTGAGACGATTTTCTCAGGTGTCAAGTATGAAAGGGACGCCCCTGCCTCATGCTTGAGGGACCCATATGGGTACCTGTGCGTGGCTTCTCAGCTGACAGCCATGTCACTTCGCCAGGGCTGCCAGTAGCCTCCTTTGTGGTCCTGTGGACAAGGGGGCGGCGGGCGGTGCTTGCGCATGTTGAATGTGTGTCTGTTGCATTATTTGGTGAGCCAGTGTGTAGGCTGTGCTATTCGTTATTTGGACAGTTTATGAGTTGATACTGTGTCTGCACATCAGTGTACTGCATTATTTAGGAGGAGTTTGCATGTCTGTGTTTTGTGTGCTGAAATTATTTTGGTAAATTAGGAGTTGTTTCCGTGTCAGTAGTGCATTATTTCGGTAATTGAAAAGTAGTTTACAGGTCTGTAGGCTGTGTGGTGTGTGTTTTGTATCAATGTGATAAATATACCATCCCTCAAAATCCTTCCTAAATAAATTGTTGCAAAATAAATAAAGCACACTCTTTCCTTACTCCCTCCAGCAGCCCAGCGCAGGCTAAGTAATCTTCCCCCCCCCCTGCCCCCCCCCAGTCAGTCAGCCACAGAATGGATGACAGCACCCTCTGGTGGAGGTACTGTGTACTAGGACAGTTGGATTCCAGATCTTGTGGTGAACACATTGTTTCACCCGTTTTCCACTCATCCCAGACCGCCATCTTGGATTACATCACAGAATGGACGACAGTGCCCCCTGGTGGCTGTACTGTGTACTAGGTTAGTTGGACTCTAGATCTCTTGGTGGTAACACTGTCTGCCCCCATTTCCCCCTGCCATCTTGGATTACATCACAGAAAAGACGACAGCGCCCTCTGGTGACAGTACTGTGTTCTAGGTCAGTTAGACTACAGATTCCATGGAGATCATGCTGTTTCCCTCCATTTCCCCCCACCATCTTGGGTTATGTCATGGAATGGTTGACAGTGCCATCTGGTGGTGGTACTGTGTACTAGGTCAGTTGGACTCCGGAACCCTTGGCGACCACATTGGATGGCTGTACTGCCTCTAATTGATTAAATAAAATAGTGCATGCAAAATAAAGACTTATTTCCAGTACAAACCGATTCCTCTTCAAAATGGTTCAAATGGCTCTGAGCACTATGGGACTCAACTTCTGAGGTCATCAATCCCCTAAAAGTTAGAACTACTTAAACCTAACTAACCTAAGGACATCACACACATCCATGCATGGGGCACGATTCGACCTGTGATTGTAGTGGTCTCGCGGTTTCAGACTGTAGCGCCTAGAATCTCACGGCCAGTCAGGCCAGCCGAGTCCTCTTCCCTCCATTTCCTAGGAAGAGGTGGCGGTCGGATGTCTTAGGTTAGTAGAGGTGGCCCAAGTAACCTATTTTCCCGCCATTTTCCTAGGTTAGTAGAGCTAGCTGTGAAGTGTTGCACTGTCCTGATGGAATTTGGACTTCTCACCAATTCATAGTAAGAGGTGGCAGTCGGATGATTTCGGTTAGTGGAAGTAGCCCAACTGCCCTTTCTTTCCCACCGTTTTTCTTATGTTAGTAGAGGCTGCATTATCCTGAAGGAATTTGAGCTTCCCACCATTTTCTGGGTGATGGCTAGGTTAGTGGAGGTAGCCCAATTGACGTATCTTCCCTCCAAAATTCAAACTTCCCACATAAAGCCGCCATCTTGGATGACGTCATCAGATGATATCATGGCCGCCATCTTGGATAACGGTACTTCGTGCTTGTCCCAATACTAAGGAGTTCAGTCTCACAGTAGTACTGACGAACTGGTGGACAGACAACTATAAACGGTAGTCAAGCCAGATGTGGGATTAGTGATACGTCGAATGCAGTCACAAATATCCAAAGTGAAAATGTAAATTCAAACTTTGGTGATGAAACAGCAGATTCAATAACCAATAATCTTATTGAGAATTCTGAAATAGCCATGAATGATCTCACATACCGAAAAGAAATGAAAATTTTCTGGGACTACCGAGTTACACAAGGTATGTTTTATATGTAACCAGGCAGATGTGCATTTGATATGACCAGAAAAATCTGCTCTCATACGCAAGGTGTGTTTCATAGATATTTTCAAATTTATGCACTGTGTAACCATGTAATGTTCTTAAAATTTGTATATACTCTCGGTAGATTTTATATATCACCAGACTGATGTGCTGTGTATAACCCTACAGATCCTATTAAATATCTACGTATGATCGTATCTTATTTGGTATAGGACCAGACATTTTTGTAACTCTGCAGTTCTCATGAAATTTGCATTTGCTTTTCGATATGTCTTATACGGGACCAGGCAGATGTGGAATTGTGTAGGTCTGCAGTTTTCACAAGTTTTGTATATGTTTACATGATACAGTAATCTCTAGAATTATGTACAGGCCCTGATGACATAATGTTACCACACACGTAGACTCTGTTAAGACGTGAGCTGTGACATTCATTAGCACCTCCTGCTAGCGCCATATCGCGACGTGGGATGTAGTGTAAGAACAGAACCGGAGTTGCGATAGTACGTAGCTTGCGCTTGTATGTGACGGAAACACTTAAGTTTTATAATGTCATTTCTCTTGTACGCCTATGTGCTACTTAAGACAATTTTGTGTGGCATGCGTGTTCCAGGCAACTATTAATATCACCATTGTTTGCCCTGAAGATGTAGCCTGTACGTGTCCTAAGGTATGTAACTAAATTTATATGTATACATGTTATATAAGTGGAATCCAAGCCCAGTTTTATAGTGTTTTCTGTCCTCCCTAGATCCGATGATGGCGACTTCACTTTCGCCGAAACCGGTAATCATGGAATACAAAGAATACCTGCGATCTTGGCTACCAGTTTATTGTTTTACAAGCATCTAGATCGCTCCCACATGAGCACAATGTGCTCCCTACAAAAAAGGTGTGTTCTCCACTCGGCCTGGACTCCAACTGGCTTCATTCATATCCGTGCCAGCAGAGGGCGCTCTTCTGACTCAGATCATGGCACAAGTACCGGTATTCAAGATGACGGCACCCACTGTGTTCACTGCGAGCTCCAGAACGTCTTTGGTCCCGGGTTCGAAACCCGCCACCGCCTAAATTTTTAATAAAAAACATCAGCAATGGTGGCTGAAGATTTCCGGCATAAGATGTCACCCTCATTCTGCCAAAGGCCTTGTCAAAGAGGGAGGAGGAGAGGATACAGGTTCAGTGCACTCTTTTGCTCAGCCATGATCAACGACATGAGTTTAAAGAAAGCAATGGAAAACACTGCATTAAAGACATATAATGTGTATCCACAGGACATGGAGCCTGTAACTGAAAAGTGTCATAATGATCTCAGCATTGGTAAAAGATTCCTGAACAGTCCCCCATTCGGATCTCGAGGTAGGGACTGCCATGGAGTAGGCGTCCACGAGAAAAAGACTGAATCACCAACAAAAACATAACAGGGCGTGGAGTATTAGAAGTCTGAACGTGGTAGGGAAGCTGGAATATCTGAAAAGGGAAATGCTAAGGCACAATCTAGATATTATGGGGGTCAGTTAAGTGAAATGGAAAGAAGACAAGGATTTCTGGTCAGATGAGTAAAGAGCAGCAGAAAATAGTGTAATGGGAGTAGGATTCGTTATCGGTAGGAAGATAGGACAGAGAGTGATTTGCTGTGATCAATTCAGTGATAGCGTTGTCTCGTCAGAATCGACAGCAAACCAACACCGACAACCCTAGTTCATGTATACATACCGACGTCGCAAGCAGAAGATGAAGAGCTAGAGGATATTAAACGGGTATCTCAGTACATTAAGGGAGGTGAAAATCTAATAGCCATGGGGGACTGGAATGCGATTGAAGGAGAAGGAGGAGAAAAAAAGATTACGAGATAATATGGGCTTGGTAGAAGAATCAGAAGCGAGAAAGACTAATTGAGATCTGCAACAAATTTCAGCAAGTAGTTCTGTTCAAGAATCACCAGAGGAGGTGGTATACTTGGAAAAGGCTGGGAGGTATGGGAAGATTTCAGTTTGATTACATCGTGGTCAGGCAGAGGTTCAGAAATCAGATACGGGTATTGTAAGGCGTACCAGGAGCAGATATTCAGGTCACAACTTAGTAGTGATGAAGAGTAGGCTGAAGTTAAAGACACTAGTCAGGACAAATCAATATGCAAAGAAAGGAATATGGCAGTACTAAGGAATGAAGAGATACGCTTGAAGTTCTCTGAGGCTATGATACTGCAATAATGAATAGCTCAGCGGCGAATCAGTTGAGGAGGCGCGGTCATCTCTAAAAAGGACATTCATAGAAGTTGGAAAGAAAAACATAGGTACAAAGACGATGAAGTCTTTCGCAGCTGGTTTCAGTCCACACAGTGAACTTTAATAAAACCGACAAACTGCAGGGATGGATTTCTGACTGGCAATGGAGGAAAGTAGGACCTATGAACATGTGTCCACAAACGCATCGTTGCCATGGTAGATGGCACTGACGAATGACAGTCCCTTTGATCATGTGCCGTGTGCACCAGTGTGCTGCAGGCTGTGTGACTGACGCAGCGTGCTATAAGCAGCCGAATGGTCTGGTATTCATGTCGGGAACAAGCCGAAATGGTGTTTGTGTCCGACCAAGCAGAAGGAAACGGCCGAGAGGCAGCACAGCTACACTAAAACAAGTACCTTCACAGCCGCCAACCACACCACACAACATTTCAAGCCCTTTTGGGGTGTTTGTGTGACCATGTGTCCTTTCAGACAAACGAAAATGCAGGGAGGGTACAGACTGCGTACCCCAGATTCTACATGATACTGAGACGAACCCTAATACAAGCTTCAGGCAAGTGGCCTACCATCATCGTACAAGCCAAAGAACGATTATGTGTATCCCGCATGACAACCGCTATCTCTACCACCTGTAATCCCATGGAGGTCACTTTGAACACTAGTTGTGACGAGACTAAAATGCAGCTCTGTACTGTGTTCTACGACGATTTGTTATTGTTGCTCTCATACCGCCTATTTCAGAGCATATAGGACCTTTTATCCTCAATTTCCAGTCACCAATCCGTTACTGCAGTTTGTCATTTTCATTATTGTTTGCCATTTATACATCGCAGAAGCAATAATGGAAATAAAAGAAAGGTTCAAGAGTGGTGTTAAAATTCAAAGTGAAAGGATATCAATGACATAGGTATCCTAAGTGAAAGTGAAAAAAATTACAGGATCTGCTGAACGGAATGAACAGCCTAATGAGTACAGAGTATGGATTGAGAGTAAATCGAAGAAAGAGGAAGTTAATGAAAAGTAGCACAAAGGAGAACAGCGAGAAACTTAACATCGGGACTGATGGTCACGAAGCAGATGATGTTAAGGAATTCTGTTACCTAGGCAGCAAAATAACCCACGACGAATGGAGTAGGGGGACATCAAAAGCAGACTATCATTGGCAAAAAGGGCATTCCTGGCGAAGAGAAGTCTACTAGTATCTAACACCGGCGTTAATTTGAGAAAGAAATTTCTGAGAATGTACGTTTGGAGCACAGCATTATGTGGTAGTGAAACACGGAATGTGGGAAAACCAGAACAGAAGAGAATCGAAGCATATGAGATGTGGTTCTATATACAAATGTTGAAAATTATGGGGACTGGTTAGGTAAGGAATGAGGAGAATCTGCGGAGAATCGGAGAGGAAAGGAATATATGGAATTGACAAGACATCAAGGAATAACTTACATGGCACTAGAGGAAGCTGTAAAGGGTACAAACTGTAAATGAAGACAGAGATTGGAATACATCCAGGAAATAACTGAGTACACAGGACGCAAGTGCCACTCTTAGAAGAAGAGGTTGGCACAGGAGAGGAATTCGTCGTGGACCGCATAAAACCAATCAGAAAAAAAAGAACGGAAGCAAGAGCAGCAAGAACTCCACTGTTGAACATGAGCGAACCGCTGTGTAAGCAAACGCAATTTTAAGATGTAGGCATGGGCCTCTGCCGTGGCCGACGGCAGCTCCACGGCAGTCAATGTTTGAAGCATTTAATTTAGTTTGCGAAAATGAACGAAGTGAGCACTAGGGGCTCTTTTTCTTATCACACCACTGTCTGCGCCACATAGAACGGATTCTCTATCATAACTTCGGCCGCGTTATTGGCTCAGATTTGACATTTGATGTTGGAGTCCTATTACAGGCTGACTTTTGAGCTGGATGAACGAAGTAAATGATTCGCACCTCTGAAGGGTTTCCAGAATTATATTTGGTTATGTTTACATAGGGAAAGACCTCGATAAAAGAGTGTGACACATTACATAACTAAAACTGATCATTCGTGACAGAAAAAATTCCGTTCTCTCAATGCCTTGAATTATTTTGATTGTGGCCTCTCTTACCATCAAATAAATAATTTAATTTTTACTTCAGGTACTCAGGTACTTCAGAGAACCATGAGACTTCTGTACCACAGCAATTATTTCCAGACTGAATCGTAAGTGGCAAGAAGCTTAAAACGAATTTATCCTTCTTTCAGCTAATTTTTTTTCCACGACAAAATAAAATTATTGTACATGGTGCAAATGGTAATAAGATACCTTTTAAATCCTCGTCTTAAAATAAATAAGCCAAAATTTTCACTCCTCTTTTAGCATTTCATTAATTTATTCGTCATCTTTCCCATTCTATCTAGGTAGCAGACATTTGCACGAGACTGTTACTGACACAGGAATATCTAATGTTTAAAGACGTTTGCAAACCGTTAGAAGTAGCTTGGGTATTATAAAATACTGATTGTCTGGGAACCGTGTACATTGACAATGCGAAGCCAATGGCGGAAGAACGAATAAACGAGAGTAAACGAAACTGTGGAATTGAGACAATGGATAAATTAGCTGTAACGGAACCACACGATTGTGTTTGCTAAGACCTCTAAATCCGGGCACCCCCAAAAGAACGCTAGCACATACTGGACATAACGGTAATAATTTTAATCGGAAAGCGGAAGATGCGAAATCTACTGTTACCTAGGTGTTGCTTATGAAGAGGAAGGGCACCAGTTACCAGTCTTCCAAAGCCCGACGATTTCGATAGTGTCGACAACAATCGACAAATGACACATTAGTTTCTTTTTAAAGTCTTTTTGATGGATACCTAAACAAAAACGTACGTCTTTTGGTATTTTCCAATTCATGCACATAATTCTCAGATGACAACAGTAGAAAAACAAGCATTAAACAGAAACAACAGAAAAACAAACAACATTGTGTTTAATTTAAATGCTCCCAGATTCCGTGTTGATGAAAGTCTTAGCTGGGATATGCGCATAGATAAATTATGTACGATCCTCATACGTGATTTATCTGTTGTAAGTGAAACTCTTCTACTATATTCATACTTCGCTTTTTTAGTCACCATATGGCATGTGGAATGGAGAAACACACGTGTCATACGCTAGACTAGCATAGGCCCACAACAACTGTAAATTTTTGTTCTCCCGTAGTTTAACAAACTGTCCAAAAATTTCCACTCAGAGTTGCTGAATAAGTTTAAAAGCGTAACAAATGGATCAAATGGCTCTGAGCACTATGGGACTTAACTTCTGAGGTCGTCAGTCCCCTAGAACTTAGAACTACTGAAACCTAACTAACCTAAGGACATCACGCACATCCATGCCCGAGGCAGGATTCGAACCTGCGACCGTATCGGTCGCGCAGAAAAGCGTAGCAACAAAATGGGTAAAATGTAAAGCTTTTTATACAGTGAAGGAATTAGAAGAATGTGTGATGGAAGACTTGGTGTTTTGATATGGGTATATACAAAACTATATACTGTAATTAGCTATAACGAAACTAGTGTGATATGTTGATTAATTTTTCCATAATGAATTAAGAATATAAAGTTCATGATTGTTATTATTATTTACAGATTATATTGGTATGAGTAATTAATGTGATATGCTGATTCATTGTGGCAAACTAGATTTGCAAACGAGATCAATCTGTACAACAATGGTCTTTCCTAAAATTCTAACTTACATAAAAACCTTCTTGTAACATAATTAGGCAAGAATACATATACGAATACCATACTAAAGTAGAGATAACTGCACATGTCCATAAACTTCATATACACCATTTGAATGTCAACATATTTAAAGGTGAATAAATATTATATTCTGTCCTATTCTATTCCAACTCTGCCAAACATTAGTGACGTCACTACCAAAAACCATGACTATAGATTCAGTGAAGACAATTAACGAGGTTTAAAAAGGCGAAACTTAATTGCATACACACTAGGGGGCAGACAGTAACTTTCCACTTAATATCTGTGAACATTACTACTTCCAACAACGTGTGTCATTATAGTGCCACACACATGCAGTAAGGACCCATTCCAAGAGCAAACACCGAGTCAAAGGAAATTACTAAAAAGTACTTTTTCGTGTTAGTATTAAGCTAGATCTATATCATTTGTCAACGTGTATTCATTCGGAAAAAAGATGTTCATAAAATATATCTGACACCTAAGAGTCGTCTTGTTAATGTTGCAGTTCTTATTTCCGAGCTTGCTAAGGAATTCCGCCTTCTACAAGACACTTTTGTATTCTTGTTCTCACCCAGACATGTTTCAGCAGTTTTGTGCTATCTTCAGTAAGTTAATTTGTTTATTTTTATTCTGCAAAATTGTTGTTACATGTTAACCTTTAAAGAAACTTTTGGTAAAACTATTTATATGAGGAAAAGGGGTGAATCTTGTCAAATATTGGTTTGCATACAGTACAGAGTTGAGACATGTATCACTGAGTTGAAGCACTCTATGCTGTTTATTTACGATATGTCTAAAGGTTCTAATTTTGCAATACATTTGGAAATAAAGTGAATGTATGCACTTGTTTGCATACTTCACATGAAGCTTTCATGTTTATGCTAGTAGCTCCAGCTATCTACAGCTTGTCTTCTGCTAGAAGCGAAACGTTACTTTCTTATATTTGTCATGCATTTTCGACCACAGCATCAAAAACTATAAATAACACAGTAAACAACACGATAGGTAGACTCGGCCGGAAATGCATAATAAACAGAAAAATAAAGTAACGTTTTCTGTTTTCACATGACAAGCTGTAGATTGCGTAGTAGAACTACAGCTACTAGCACAAACATCCAACAGCCGATAGCTTCATACGAAGTATGTACAGAAATGCACACATCCACTTTATTTCCAAATGTACTGCAAAACTAGAACCTTTAGAAGTATCGTAAATAAATAACATGCAGTGCTTCAATTCAGTGACACATGTCGCAATTTTGAACTGTATGCAAACCAATGTAAAATATTTAACAATAATAGCTCATTTTACAAATGAAAATATTTTTACTAAATTCCTTTAGAGATTAAAAATTTTCAGAAGAAAAATAAACCCCCTGGAGATAGCACAAAATGTTCTGAAACACGTCTAGGTGAGAACAAAACTGCAAATGTGTCCTGCATAAGGCGAAATTCCTCTCTAATTATCTGATATCTCGACGCGATTTCTCGAGTAAAGCAGCCGATATGAACGGTGAATCACTTTTTATATCCTATGACCTGAGACTTTCTCATTAAGATTATTCCAAATAGGGGTTCCATTGATCCCAACAGCACAGAGTTGCTAGGATATGGAACGGGTCAGTATTATGACAATATTTCCAGTACTGTAGCGTACAGTGCGATTGCTTCCTGACAAAAATCATAGCAACTAATGTTAATCATAATACATGAACAGAAATAATAATTTTTATACATACACTGTGAGTAATTCATGTTAAAATTAGTTGACATTTATGTTTGCATTAAATGGCTCACTCGTCTCTACAATAAATAGCTACGTGAAAACTTGCCCATTTGCACTAAAAAACATTAACTGAATAGAAGGAACTCTGTATCAGGTAATCCTTCAATATGCTTTTGAATTTTGGTGTTTCAAGAGCAAGACTTTTGTTGATGTTTCTAGGTAGATCACTGTAAACTTTGATGCCCAAATAGTTCGCTCCTTATTTACACAGTTAAAGTTTGATTGGTTGCTCTGTAAGTCCCCTCCGATTTTGTGTTGTATTTATAATATTCATTATTGGTTTTGAAATAGGGTGATTTTTTAGTAATGAAAATGCAAAAGAGAAGAGATCCTGAGATGTCGGTGTAAAACCTGCACAAGTGTTTTGGATGCAAATCGCTTATGATGCTTTATAGCTCTCTACTGAGTAATAATTTTTTATTTTTTTCCATGAGCATGTTACCCCAGAAAATGATGTCGCAAGACAACAGTGCATGGAAATATCTGAAGTAACGACGTCCTTATATGTAGATGGTGCAATTATGCGCACAGCAAAAGCTGCAAACTGAAGTTTTTTTGCAGATGTAAGATGTTGTTTGACCAGATTAATTTGCTATGAAGGTACACACCCCCGAACTTAGCACAGTACTGTTGCAAAAGAAAAGAAAGAAAAGGTTCTCTCGTTAGAACCACGTAAAATTCGCGTAAGAGTCCACGCCGCCGTCTGTAGATGGATTTACCATTACTGATTTAATAAAAGTATATCTCTTAGTCAACAAAATGTGAGCAGATTGCGACGTTTTCCTCACTAGTATAAACTGCGCAGATCTCCTCGGACAGTAACAATGGAAGCGAGAAATCAGTTAGCGGATACAGGGAATATATAATTACGTAATTTCGCTACTGGCGTACTATTATTTGCACACTAAAAGTGCGTAATAATAGATCAGTCAAAGGTGAACAACTACTCGTCTTTCACGGCAAGTGAAGTGGAATGGAATGTAGAGGGGTAGGGGTTGCCAATTACTCGGAGCGAGATAACGGTACGCCGCGATGAGTCGGGGTGGGGGAGGGGGTTGCAGGACTCCCTGCCAGCCGCCGCTCCGGCCGCCAGTCTGTGTTTGTCAGCCGCCCGCGCAGGACAGGAGCTCCGCAACAAGCAGAAGACGATGGACCGGCAGCCCGCGATGCTCTGCCGTTTGGCGCTCGGCGTAGGACGGCTCAGGAAGTTGACCAGGGGTGGGTGCAGCCCGCAAGGTAAACACCCACCATTCTACCGTTGTTTGTCGTAACTGTAGCGTCATTAGTAAAGTGTCTGTGTAACGAAATTCCCATAAAAGATCTCTTTTTGGATGTGTGCGTTCAGGGAACCCCTCACACTGGGTTACGCGTGGTTTGCTGCTACGTTTTGAACTGCAGAACTTTTCAAAGGATCCATCGTTTGCTTAACAAAGTACACGAACTCTTCGGAAGACCCTAGGAGGCGTGATAGAGTCATGTGGGTTGTGTGACAAAACGCGTATTACACATTTTTTAGAAAGCATGAATCTAGCAGTTTGCTGGAGCTACATGGCAACAAAGGGTGTTATAAGGTCAGGTGAGCACGCGATGTTTCTGATTAGATATGCGTAAATAACTCGTTGGAAATTCATTTACCATTACAATGTATGGTACTGTGTTAAGACCCCGCCCGGCTCTAGTTATTTTACTCTGGGATAGAGCTGGTAACGTCTTAGTAACCGAAAATGATCAACACAAGAATAACTTGGTGAAGAGAGAGAATGAATAAGGAACAACACGCAATAGCCACAAATGAATTGATTTGAGAGTTCGGCAGAAATTCGTGTTTTCTCCGTTAACTCACTCAGAACCTCACGTTTATGATACAGCCACTGCATCTTTCATGAAACTGGTTTAAAAACGGTTGATAAATAGATATAAACTAGTACAGGAAAATTATATAGGCTGCGAACTTATTACATTCTTACAAATTGCTAAGCACCGTACACAGCTGAGAACGAGCAAGACCCTGACTATGTTTCATATTCCGTGTTACAAACACATAAAATCGATCAGTTCATAGGTTCCTTTTATAGCACTACTATAAAATGGGCTATCAAATACCTACACACTTTTACGAGACGCCTTAAATGCACGTACCGAGTAGGTTTCCAGATGCTAGTTTATGTGACTTGAGAGAGTTCTCTTAGTGTGAAGTCCCAGTTATTGTGCGTCTGCGCCTTTGCATCCTACGTCCTGGTGGTTGCAAAAGCATGCAGTGTTGTATTTTAAGTCTTCTCACATGTACCTCTTCATGTTTTTGGTACCTTTTGTAACTGTTGCATACTTCGTAAGGTGGGAAAGAAGTTCATCTTCCGATGCATTGACAAGGCAGTACGGGATGCTATAGGAGCATTGTTGATACGGTGCACATTTTCGTGGTCGCAAAGTTTTTATAATGCTTTTATACTGCACTGATGTGAATCCGCTACCAAGGCAAGCAGAGTGAACTTCGTTGAAGTTTTGTGGAGCTACGAACAGCATGAGACAGCATCACCCGAATTATAGCGCGGAAAAAATTACTTCTTGTACGTTATTTCTACCGCTGCCGATAGGCAAACTTCAGTCAGTCAATGTTTATTGTCACAATCTATACAGGAAGCTCTAAAGTAATTTCGTAGATTCGTACTGAAGGGGAGTGCTTGGATTCTTAAACTGCGTAGTAGCTTAGAGGATATCAGCATTTCTGTTACACTCTACCGTGTTAGACATGTACTTACATGTATGTAATAGTGATGTGCGCAGATCTTGCAATTAAAACCGCCAGAGAAAGAAGAAGGCAAAGAGTAGGTGGGTACTTGCAAGCAAAGTACCTTTTGAAATGAGTTATTGATGTGATATTGTAACTTTCATTTGCTTACTTACTCTTTACCCATGCTAAGCTGCTATTTTTGAGGCGATGTTATTGGGCAAATCATACAGTTTTGTAGGCGGGCAACGACAACCGTAGCATCTGCATTTGCCACAGTTCATTAAGTCACACTCGAATACAATGTATATACAATAAAAAAACTGGGTTACAGTACTAAGGATGGTTATTACCTATACCGTCAATATTTTGTTTAATTTTTAAAACTCATACATACTGTACCGGTATACACACTTCTTTTTACATTTCAACGATTTAAACAAGAACTAATTCCTTTTCTTCCTTAGTTGAATTCAGTAACTTGTTAAAAAAAATCTTCTGCATCCTTCATCTGGAGCACTCAATGTAAATAATAGTATTTGTCTGAGGAGGAACCTTATGGAATACAGTGGCTGACATCTTGTAACTCAGATCTGTAACTGGCTACACTGTACTTCAAAACTCTTGCATTTATGTTGTATGACTGTAAAGTGATTTCTGGTTTCATCTCATTTTTCTGTACAACTCAGTTAAGACAGCATTTTTCAATTGTGTTGAAAATAAATTATTTATTTTGTAATCTTGTATAGAATCACTACAGCTGCATTAGAGTAGACAATCGTATATGTTTACTTAAAAATGCTGATAATTATTACAACAGCACAACATATAATGGCATTTTAATTTCGTTTCACTGGAATTTGTTCTTTCTGACATGGGGCAAAACTTCTTTTCCTTGACTGTCTCCCTCAATCCTGGATTTTTCAATGTATGAATGGAGAATATAAAGCTTCACACATGTTGCATCCTAATTTCATGAAAATCTGCAGCATTATACTAACATGGTTTTATAAATTGCAAGCTTGTTGTTGCTCAGAAAGTTGGCCACCACTTCTCTAAAGAAGACCCAAGCTAATTTTGAGGTGCTGCATCTCAGTCATTAAAAATGGAACCCTTACAGAATCACATTGCTGTCCGCCTGTTAAGACCCCTTTTTTGCAGGAGTGGGTAGAGGTATCAAGCTGAAATTTATTTCACATACTAAGGAGCATGATCACTTGGTGGCATGAGAAGTTTAAGCCACTAATTCATTGCAATCACAAGATACAGCCATTTGTGTTACATATTTCAGTACTTCCAAACTCATTCATCAGTATCTACTGGGTACTTCCCGTTGACCTAGAGTCACAAATTTCAACAAGAAACAAGGTCTACAGTACAAGTAAAGAAAAAAATATAAAAATTGTTAATTTGTAATTATATCACACAAAAATATTTATATCACACAAAAATATTTTTTTTGCAGTTTGTTGCACATCTGTGTGTCCATCAGTTAAGACTCCTTTTTTCCAGCAACAACATGATGTTGAAATTTATGAGAGGTACCAAATTTATGACAGGTACCAAGGTCCACTGTCCCTTGGTGGGGAAAAAACTTAGGCTTCTAAGTCAATGCAATCAAAAGATACAGGCATCTGTAAAGAAGAGTTAGGGGTCTCAAGTTGAAATTTATGTCAAATACTACAATCTACAGTACCTTGAGGTGTAAATAATTTAAGCTTCTAAGACAATGCAGTCAAAATATATGGCTACATATGTCATTCATCAGAGCTATTTACATATATGTTGGGCCTGGTGGTTTAGTAGTAATGTGTATGTCCGGAAACCAAGAGGTTGCAGGATCGAATCTCAGTCAGACTATCGGTTTCTCAGTCTTTGTTTTAACACATTGTTCATCTATGTGAGTCACAGGAAAGATGTGGTTTGGATTCCACATCACACTGTAGGTCACCTTACCCTGGTTGAATAACGGATAAGAGCAGCAGGTTGGGAATACGCAAGTCGCTGACCTGGTGTCCAGTACAAAAACTTGCATCAGCCCATTGAACCATATGACAATATTTACTATATGCATAATTTCCCCCCTCCCCCTGGATACATTGTATTTTCAGACAAGTTGTCTTTCTCATCTGTGGACACACAGAGCTCCCTTCTTTCAGTTTCTTCTAAGATACATTTCCAAAACTTGTTACCTTCTATTAATGTCTTGTCCTTGTTTAGCAATTATATAGCTACCAAAAACATGACAGTGTTCAAACACTTGTGGCAACTCATTTCTAAGAAACAGCATAACTATGTTTAACAACAGAAGTGTAGTCACACAACACTATAACATGTCAACAATGACAAAGTGTCCTACTTAACAGCCAGATGTGTGTGACAACTGTGGTTCAGCTACTTCATCTTATTACAATAAAATTACCCTTACTTGGAATTCTCTCTGTGGAACATACGTTTCAATAAATAATGAGTTTACTAGATCTGTGGAAAAAACTGTACAATACAGAAAAACATTAATACTAAATCTGAAATCAGCATAAAAATTATTCCAAGAAAAACAAAATTTATGTGAATGTCAAAAATCCTGATGCAGAGTGTGATATAGCCCCCCTGGTATGTCTAATTTCTGTGCACTGTTTCCTATTAACAATGCATGATTAATTATGTCTTAGCGTTTCCCGCAAATCCCATACTGATACAGTTTCTCCATTACCTTGGAATGATTCACACAGTCAAATGCTTTAGATAGGTCCATGAAAATCCTCAAAGTCTTTTTTTTGGCTGTCACTGAACTCAGAGTATGTTCGACTAAATAAATCTGTTGAAACCATTATTATTGACCTCCCTTCTCTGAAACCATGCTGGGACAGGTGTAATATTTTAAATTTAGTTATAAAACTTGCAGTTCTACTTTTTGCCATCATTCACATACTTTTGCAAAAGCAGATCAATAACACTGCCTTGCAGTTTCCAATTTACTTCTGTGCCCTTTCTTAAATAGTGGATTTGCTTTATTTACTTCCACTTTATTCATTTATGAGGTGATACATAACACTGTCTAAGGCAGATGAATGTTTGATTTTTAGTTGCCTTATTCTGTTTGAAATTTTTGTATCAGAACTGGGTTGGATGCAGTAGCTGCTGGCCAAGCATATGTACACAGTATATATTGTAGAAAGCAGATATCAATATTCTGCTCAGTTCACACCATTACACTATCAGAACAGATTCAGTTTTTGTCAAAACAGCTCTTAACAACAAATCCCTTTATGCAAAACATATCTTGCTACCCCCATGTAGTTTACCACATTTATTGCAATTGCTTGAGTGCAATTATACTAATTGTCCAGTGATTATCACAAACCATTGTACTATTTGATCTGAAAAATGACTTCAATATGACTTCCTTCCTCTGTTACAGCACTAGAATCTCAGAATGTCGCAGTTAAAATGCAAGTTATTGAACTTCTCTGTGCTGTGTGCGTGTATTCTTCGAAAGGACATGAAATGGCTCTTCATGCTCTACGGCTCTTAAAGGTAAATATTTTGATCTTCCATTTAGAGATTCAGTAATCATTAGGTTAGAAAGCAAACCTGCCTTAAGTCAGTCAGTTGGTCAACATGATGCCGCTAAGAAGTAAATAGGTTTAAACTAACTGCCATTCCATTATTTTATGAGTTCTCTGCTAAAAGAACAAATTAATAAGGCACCATATTTTCTAACTGCATATGACAAGTGATGCTTCATGCTCATAGCAAATATTTTCTTTCTGTGCACAGGTTACTTGTGATCAGAAGCATGGGTTTGACATAATAGTGAGTGAACTTCGTAACACAGAATATGTCGAATATCAGACAAGGCTGCTTTCTTTCATCAACTGCCTAACACTGGGCTGCCACAATGTCCACAAGCGTGTGCAGATCAGGAATGAATTCGTAGGTGAGTAATTATTTATTTGCATTTCTAGCTGCCTCTGCTGTACAGTGAATGTGGGGCTTAAAAGAGCTGTAAAGAATTACCAATAAAAATTTATAGTATTATTACCCTGTTTGTTATCTAAAAACAGAAAATTACATCTGAAACACATACAATATGTTGCGTATTCCTAGGCCGTGGGCTTGGACCAATCCTGAGTTCGCTAAGTGCAACTGATGATAAGGAGCTACAGATGCAAGTTTCAGCATTCAT
Source organism: Schistocerca nitens (assembly GCF_023898315.1). Lineage (NCBI taxonomy): Eukaryota > Metazoa > Arthropoda > Insecta > Orthoptera > Acrididae > Schistocerca > Schistocerca nitens. Next base: position 561,493,746 of record NC_064614.1, on the reverse strand, counting down.
TGATTACCAACACAGAGATGAGATGGAATTAGAATCAACAAAACAACTAACTCATCATCAGTTGTTTGAAACAATATTCAAAAAGGTACACATTATTGTCCTTATTGCTACTGAGAAATAGAAATACTTTTGCTTGGTGTGTGTAACTTCCATTAGTAGAAGTACCCATGTGTATTGTGCCACAAAGAGAACAGTAATGAATTAATTTTTTTGTTTCTGTTAACAGGTAGCAGATACACCACATGCTGTCAGGTTCCACTCCATGCTACAAAAGCTTGCACAGCTAGATCCAACAAATCCAAATGTGTAAGTTATCAGAGCTTAAATTACAACAGAAATACTTGGCATAATGTTTACCTTATGATAAGTATAACTATGCATGCAATGTCTGTAACCCACTGATGTGTGCATATATTATATTACTATACCTTTCAAGTAAAATAAAGGCAAAATTTATATGATTTCAGGGACAGTGTGTGGGAAGCACTTGACTCACTTTCATCTGAAGCTATAAAACCTGGGTTTTCTATCCACAAAAAGTCAGCACACACTCAAAAATATCATGAAAGAAGAGCTGACAGTATTAACAAAACACATTCTTATGATATCCTTAATACAAGCACAGTGTCTACGCAGACCGAGGTGGAATATACCAGAGAAGTAAAGCAACTTTGTGATAGTGAGAAACAGCATCAGTTGTCACCATCAGAAGCAAAACTGTCATTCCCAGCACCACCTCCTCTCCCTCCTCTTCCACCTTGTCTGCCACTGCCACTTATTACAGTGGTGTCATCAGCTATTCCATCAGCTTCAGGGGTGTCATCACCTTCATCACTTGCAGGTTACAGTTCTCAACAAAAAAATCATGTACCTTCACCTTCTCCAATTCCCAATAGTGACAGCTTTGAAACACTGATGTTACATAGGAGACATTCACTTCCAGCACATTTACCAGATTCTGCAAGTTTGTGGACACCAGTAAAAGACAAGTCTAACACACTACCACTGCCCAGACGGAAGATGAAAACCCTAAGCTGGACAAAGATTCCAGTCTCTATGATAGGTAAGAAAAATAATAATTTACTCACTTCATGGTAATTTTAAGTTCACTACATATTTTTGATTGTTTATTGGTGGCAAACACTTCTAACAGAAGTCTTAACTCTTTGCAGGTGAATCAGTATGGACTGAAATGCAGAGCAAAGCAAAGAGTCTTAGAGTTGATTTCAAGCAAATGGAAGAACTGTTCTGTCAGAAAACTGCTAGTGTGAAACATCGAAACTCTTCTCCAGTAACACTTTCATCACCAATAACTCCCAAGATCACTTTATTGGAAACCAAGAGAGATTTGGCAGTAAACATTTATCTAAAACAGTTCAAATTGGGAGGAAAAGCAGTTATAGAAGTTATAAAGAACCTTAAAGGAGGTGATATAGGTCCTGAGAAACTGAAAGCTCTCTTGCCACTACTTCCCACAGAAAAAGAGGTAGGCCTAATGTATGACAGTTTTAATTTTAGATCATAGTAATTAACACAATTAAAACACAATACATACTATTCCAGGGAGCTCAAAAATTATACATTAACTGAGAGGTTTATCTTATCTGTTACAGCTGACTTCAGTCAGATCCTATTCTGGAGATCTGGATCGTTTAGGAGAGGCAGATAAATTTTATCTTCAGCTATCAGAAGTACCTTCCTTTGCCCTCAGGATTAGGGCAATGTTGCTTGTAAGTAGAAAGTCATGTCTCCATTATCAACATCATATTGCCAAAAAATAAAAATAATAAATCATGACTCATTTCTGTGCACTAATTAATTTACAGAAAGAAGAGTTTCCTTTAAGAACATCTGAACTGAAAGAACAACTAAATGCCATTGCAGTTGCATGCAATAAGCTGAAGGCTAATAAACATTTGAAAGAATTTTTAGCACTAGTACTTCAACTTGGAAACCACATAAATGCTGTAAGTATGCCTAACATGAAGCTTTTGTGAGAAGTAAATTGATATGTTAAAAAGGAAAAAAAAATGTAAGGTACTGCGTGTTTGTTCCAGGGAAGCTACGCGGGCAATGCAGCTGGCTTTACACTCTGTACACTACCAAAGCTCCTAGAAATAAAAGCAAACAAACCAAGGCTGACATTCTTGCACTATGTGGTAGAAGTTGCAGAAGCTAACAATAAGGAAATATTACAATTCACAGAAGATACGAGTAACATGAAAGAAATGGCAAGGTAAGAGTCTGTTATAGTCATAACATTAAAATTGGCATTGCTTGGGGCTCTCTAATTATTAGTACAAAATCTACTTATAAGAATTTCATTCAGTTTGATTCTAGTACAAATAAGAGCATTAGTTATTTAAGTGTGCCTATGCCTTAATTTCTGCTCTGTGTGTGTTTATTTTTTATCATATCTTCTAATATGCAATATACTTGAAACCTTGTTCTTCTCCTCCATACCTTTACCACAATATCCATTGAATTTTTGACCTAAATAATACAAATTTTGACAGACAGAATTTTCAACCTTGCTCTTGCAATTTATCTGTATGTTTCTCAAAAGTTTCATATCTGCCACCGGTCATTTCTCCCTAACCGCTCTTATATTTATAAATATTAGCAAAGAGTTGAAAAGGGCCCACTTTTCTTGGTCCAATTTTTACATTTGTTTTCTGAATTGGAAATAAATTTGTAATTAAGTATCTCATTTGTACAACATTTCACTATTTCAAAGGATATTGTTATAAACTAAAAAGTAAAGTAAAGGTATATGGCATAAATGGCTGGGAGACCCTGAAGGGCAGGTTCACCCAGCTAATTGGAACAGTTTTCCCTATCCTTTATGTCCGTAGGTATATTTCCTTCATAAAGTATGAGAGCCGTTTGCATAAACCTGTCTGTTAAGTGTAGGTGGCTGTAGTATTTATCTGCTGACCCCGGGAGGTGAATCTCAAGTAAAATGTGTCCTGTGTACAGGAATATACAGGGTGGTTATAATTAAAGTTAAACTTTCAAACCACCATAGAAATAAACACCACTGGTCGGAATGACGTCAAATTGCATTGGAATGTTAGTGGAGAAGGGCAAAATGTAAGGCAGAAGAAAAACAGTTTCAAAATGTGGTGCTATAAGCATCATAAATTTAATAGTGGTTGACCACAAATGACAAATTAGTCATACAACAGTGCCTAAGGTACATGTTTGACATTTAACAAACTGTACAACTCAGCGTGTATGGGAGTAAAGGTGTGATACTGATAGTTAAGTAAGCCCATCCACCACAGCAAGGTCATATTGCTTCGGATGGGAGAAATCCGCGTAAAAAGCATTTTTTTCTTCTGCCATATGTTTTGCCCCTTCTCTGAATCTATTCTGTTCCATTTTGATGTCATGCTGACCAGTGGTGTTATTTCTACAACACCCTGAAAGTCTAACTTTAATTATAATCACCGTATACATATTGGATGTACAAGTACACATTGTTGACAAGATATGGAAGTTTGGGTCAGATAGCCAAATAGCAAAGCAACCACTCGAGATAAGCAGGAAATTTGGATTCAAGTTCAGGTCCAGCACAAATTTTCATAGTTGTCATTCCACTCCACAGCTGATAGTTTTCCAAATTCAGAACTGCAAATACATTTCTTGTATTTCATAATGGCTGTAGTTGCTGCTGTGTCAGTTCCTTCTGACATGTACATGTGGCTGAAGGAACAGAGCATCGTAATTCGGAATAACATAGGCATTGCAATATCATATTTATCTTCGGACACTTTGCAAGAAACTTTCAAATAAAATGTATCCCCTGTATGAGATACACATAGTGGATGTACAAGTACATGTTGTAGACAAATGGTTGACGAAAAATGCATGTTTGGGCCTGGCCATGTGCTATCAGTTTCCATTTGTTTCTACATGAGAATAATACACACCATTTGAAAACATTCTTTACCATTCAAGAATATTTGTGGAAACTGTAGAAAATCAAAGAACAATTTTCATGTTTTTTGATTTTTTTTTTATTTTCAAAATTACATTGATATGAAATATCGAGATGTTCTAGTGTCCCTCATAATGTGAAGATGATCACTTGAAACACTCTTATCTCCACGACAGCAACTGGTACCACTGCATACTGAATATATAATGACTGTAATGTGGAATAGGTGAACCAAGGGTAGACACTATTTGATATTTCAACATATACTTGTCTTGTACAGAACTTGCATCAAGAGTGCTCATTACTACATAATGACACATTAACAAAAGGGTTGTGTTTATAAAACAAATAACAAAATAATTACTTCCAAACAGAATGTGTGAATGAAAGATGGTTTACAATGTTTCAGGATATCAGTGGATCTGCTCCAGGAAGAAGTGATGAAACTTATCAGTGATGTCAAACATGTTGCATCACAGCTGAAGGAAGATACGAGTGGAATCAGGGTGCAGTTCAAAGGTAATGAACACAACTTCCGGCACTGTTAATTTAAATAACCTTGTTGGATAAATAAATACTTCTTCATCCCATAGTCTCCGATCATGATATAAAATAGATCTACAAATTATTCTCGCTGTAGAATTTGTGCTTGCTATTGTTAAAATCTGTTTTGCTCTTCTTTCCACAGATTTCTTTAAGGCTGCCTTGAAATGCAGTAATGAACTTCAGCAGGCTATGAATAAGATGAAGGCTTGTACTCATGCTTTAGCCAAACATTTCTGTGAAGATCCTAAGAAATTCAAGCCAGAAGAATGTTTCCATTTGTTTGCTGAGTTTTTTACCATAATTCAGAGAGTTCGACTGGTAAGTTTCTGAGATCAATTTTGACACTTTCCTTTATACACTCCTGGAAATTGAAATAAGAACACCGTGAATTCATTGTCCCAGGAAGGGGAAACTTTATTGACACATTTCTGGGGTCAGATACATCACATGATCACACTGACAGAACCACAGGCACATAGACACAGGCAACAGAGCATGCACAATGTCGGCACTAGTACAGTGTATATCCACCTTTCGCAGCAATGCAGGCTGCTATTTCTCCCATGGAGACGATCGTAGAGATGCTGGATGTAGTCCTGTGGAACGGCTTGCCATGCCATTTCCACCTGGCGCCTCAGTTGCACCAGCGTTCGTGCTGGACGTGCAGACCGCGTGAGACGACGCTTCATCCAGTCCCAAACATGCTCAATGGGGGACAGATCCGGAGATCTTGCTGGCCAGGGTAGTTGACTTACACCTTCTAGAGCACGTTGGGTGGCACGGGATACATGCGGACGTGCATTGTCCTGTTGGAACAGCAAGTTCCCTTGCCGGTCTAGGAATGGTAGAACTATGGGTTCGATGACGGTTTGGATGTACCGTGCACTATTCAGTGTCCCCTCGACGATCACCAGTGGTGTACGGCCAGTGTAGGAGATCGCTCCCCACACCATGATGCCGCGTGTTGGCCCTGTGTGCCTCGGTCGTATGCAGTCCTGATTGTGGCGCTCACCTGCACGGCGCCAAACACGCATACGACCATCATTGGCACCAAGGCAGAAGCGACTCTCATCGCTGAAGACGACACTTCTCCATTCGTCCCTCCATTCACGCCTGTCGCGACACCACTGGAGGCGGGCTGCACGATGTTGGGGCGTGAGCGGAAGACGGCCTAACGGTGTGCGGGACCGTAGCCCAGCTTCATGGAGACGGTTGCGAATGGTCCTCGCCGATACCCCTGGAGCAACAGTGTCCCTAATTTGCTGGGAAGTGGCGGTGCGGTCCCCTACGGCACTGCGTAGGATCCTACGGTCTTGGCGTGCATCCGTGCGTCGATGCGGTCCGGTCCCAGGTCGACGAGCACGTGCACCATCCGCCGACCACTGGCGACAACATCGATGTACTGTGGAGACCTCACGCCCCACGTGTTGAGCAATTCGGCGGTACGTCCACCCGGCCTCCCGCATGCCCACTATACGCCCTCGCTCAAAGTCCGTCAACTGCACATACGGTTCACGTCCACGCTGTCGCGGCATGCTACCAGTGTTAAAGACTGCGATGGAGCTCCGTATGCCGCGGCAAACTGGCTGACACTGACGGCGGCGGTGCACAAATGCTGCGCAGCTAGCGCCATTCAACGGCCAACACCGCGGGTCCTGGTGTGTCCGCTGTGCCGTGCGTGTGATCATTGCTTGTACAGCCCTCTCTCAGTGTCCGGAGCAAGTATGGTGGGTCTGACACACCGGTGTCAATGTGTTCTTTTTTCCATTTCCAGGAGTGTATTATCATTTGCCATTTCCCTTACATTTTCAGTCAGTACAATAGTGATATTTGTAGCCATCAGAAGCTGGATCAATGCTGACAGTAACAATAAATTTCAGCAGCCATGGCGCAATTGTTGATCATTTAAGGTATTAGGAAGTAGTCACGGAACATTGAAAGTGCCATTCCAAAAGCCAACTGCATAATAACGTCTTTCTGCTCTGACATTCTCAGATATCAGTCAGTTTTACTGACACAGTTAATTTTGTTCAACAGATGCATTTCACTGTTTTAAGTAAGAAGTAAAACGCTGCTTACTCATTTAAATTTGTATCTGACTAACATTACTTTATACTGATAATGCAAATTTTGCAACAGGAAAATGAAGATACAAGGAAAGCAGAACAACAGCAAATTCAAGAGCAGATGGAAACAAACAAACTAAGTGCAAGTGGAGGTAGAGGCAGAAAAAAGTTTTTACCACATCGACAATATACTGCGGCTAAACAGATTTTAAGGGATATTTGCAGTAAAAATTTCAAATTACGTCGAACTGAAGCTCAGTAATGAAAATTTAGTGCTATGAAGTGGAAATTTGTACTGAATCATTGTGAAATATGACGTGTGAATTAATCTCATAAGTATGTAACTGACACGTTCCTTCATACCTAGGACAAGACACATTTAATGTCATGCCTCAGTAGCTCTTTATTGTCAGTGGTGCTTAATCTACTATTTCAATGTGTTTTGCAAACATGACTTGTCCATATATGTAAATGACTTTCTAAATAAACTTTTTATAATTAAATGATAGAATCATTCATCTATTTCTTTTAGGGTAATTTTCAAAGAAATTCATCACATCCTTTTTCTTCCCAGCATTGTACACAACTCTCATGCACACCATGAATGCAAGCCAATCAAAAGTAGTGAACTATCAAAGACAGCTTAATACATCAGCTACTGAGTAACATTTAATTATTTGGAATTTATAGATGAGTACATATAAAGCAACAGCTTCATCTTTAAACTATTAATGTCATTAACAATGCTGGAGTCCACACAATCAGAAAAAAATTGAGCACAAATAATTCAGGTTTAATGATTATGTCACTATCAAACAACTGGCTTTTGTAGTCACTTTATGGAAACCCTCAATGGAGAAGAAAAGATGTCAAAAAAAGGAAGAAAGAAAGTTGTGAGGTGACCTATTGTTATGCAATACTTAGTCTATGACAAAAACATAGTGATAGTTTGTAATTCTTTTTTAGCTTTAACATTGGTAGAGTCATCAAAACGCAATATGTAAGATGATAAATATCATTTTGCTTATATATGTTCCTCAAAATATGATGCCAATTGATTAGTTATTAGGTACCAAATTTTCTTAGAGGAAAGTGAAAAATCTTCAGGAATGCTATTAGGGACAACCTTAAAAACATTACAAATATCATTTGGCAAATCTGTAGAGTAACTGAAAATTCATTGTCCAAATCTTTACAGCAATGGTGGAACTATCCTTGGTATTTAACAGCCATATTGTTGACACACATTCAGAACTTATATGGTTGTGTCTGATCTGAAAGTTCTGTAATCCCTTCATCATAAGAATGAACCTGATGTAAAAAAAAAAACACAAACACGATGATTGGTCACAAGCCATAGCACACGTAGGTCCAACTTATGTATTAGATATCTTATTACTAAGTCACATTCAATGAAACTTTAAGATAAGCAAATGTATTAACAACCATCAATGCTTTTGTTAATCACGCTTTCGCTGTGTAGTTTTTATTTCAAAAATCATGTACAGTCACAACCTCTGCAGCGTTGTGCTCTGATTGTCACACTGTTAACATGCGGTATGAAAATGGTTGAGGCAGTTATGTATTTCGCACTGAAACACGCAAGTGGAACATTGTTAAAAAGTACCAAGAAATAGGCTGTTCTTCATTAATTTATAGAGATAATCAGCTTTGAAGTTTTGCCAGAGTTGTAAACAATGCAGTTATTAACAAACCCACATTGAACGTGTAGCGCAGTCGGTAGCGGGAATGGAGTTCTTCGTGCATTGGCCCAAATCTCCTTGGTATCAATTTTTTGTTTTGGTCAGTTTGTGATGCCTACATCTCGTAATTATAGAAGTCAATATTTTTATGAATTATGCATGTCTTCTGGTTTCTTTTACATACTGGACGCAAAATTCCTAAATCCATTTCAAATACAAATTCTTTATTATCGATGTTTCATGAAAGACTGTTAATAAAAAGTTGCTTAAATTAAGAAAACACAACAATTTCATTTTTAAAGCGAAAATGAAAAACCAAATCCTCTTTATTTGAACTACGTCCATCGTTTTATACCACAGAGGTAAATAAGTGCCGTAGAGACATGAAAACATTCATTTTCACAGCATCGAGCACGTTATACAAATGCTGCATTTTTACATTTGCAACTGTACCATTACAATATGAACCCAACAGAACTGATCTGGAGCCAAGCGGCGGGATTTGGCCCAAGAAGTAAGAAAACTGTTAAGCTGCCAGTCGTACTGGAACTAATGCACACAGCTTTTTCACACTAACTGACGAGTGCTGGCGGTATATAGAACAGCTTGTCATACAAAAAGAGATAATGTTGCACCTGATTGGTTTTGTGGATTATGTTGTTGATAGGCTCGTTATTAATGTAGCAGGTAATACTTCCAGAACAGAAATGTATTTCTCGGATTTGCAAAAAGGAAGGAGCTAACATATTGTTTTTAATTACAATAGTAAGGTAAAGGCACCAGTAGTACACAGAACACCAGTAGTTGACATTTTCAAATATAAGTTCTTAAAATAAGAAAATCGCCTTATTCAGAGATAGAGTTTTGACTGCTGTTGTATGGTTGTGCCATCTACAGTGTAATTTGATAACTATCATTTTTTCTAGCAGCCATCTTGAAGTGGTTGCTTCTGTTTGTAACAGTGTGTTTGTGCTTCTCTGCTTTCATTGATTTTCTTCTCAAAAGGAGGTAAGGTTTTTGATGTGGCAAAGCAATCATAAGATATTACCATTTTTTGTGTGTAGTTTTTTAGATGGTTCCAGTATTAAACAAAGTAAGCAAATTTTGAAATATTTGTGAATTTAGGTTATTGTATGGTCAGGTATCAGGTGTCAAGTACAGGTGCTAATATGTTCCTTACTTTTACTAGTTGACACATCTGTCAACTACTGAGTCCAACAACTTTTTTAATACCTTTTTCATTCTCTGTATCCTCATAAGCTTAGCTCTGTGGAGTTTGTTGACACATCTGTCAACTACTGAGTCCAACAACTTTTTTAATACCTTTTTCATTCTCTGTATCCTCATAAGCTTAGCTCTGTGGAGTTTGTGTTAAATTTATCGTTGCATGTATAGATCCAGTAGTTGACACCCTATGTCAACCACTAGCTCATACTATGTCAACTACTGGTGTTCAAGTAATGTGAATTTCTGACATTATGTTTTATATTATTAAGGTCATTATAATGCCACCAGTACAAGGGAAGATGCTCAGTTATCCAGAGGAACAAACGCAGCTTGCCATTGATGCAGTACTTAATGGAATGCCTGTTTCTACAGCAGCAAAAAGTTTCTCAGTTCCTTGAATTATTTTAATGTACAAAGCCAGAGAGAAGATGCCTAGAAATCGTTGCATGGATCCTGATACAGTTCTTACCAAAGAAGAGGAGGATTTATTACTACACTGGATTTGTACTATGGCTAAGGCCAGATTCCCCAAAACAACGCGAACTTCTGGACAGTGTGCAGCACCTGATTGAACAACTGAAATGTAAAATCCCTTTGTTTGTAACCACCCAGGGAAAACTTGGTACAATGCTTTTCTGAAGCGCCATCCCAATATTGGGATTAGAATGTCACAAAATCTGACATCACGCAGGGCAGGAGTAAAGCCGGAAGCTATAAGAAACTGGTTTGATGAGATAGATAAATATTTAACAGAGAACAATTTTAAGTCCCAAAAGAGTTTTTAATGTTGGTGAAACTGCTTTCTTTCTGAACTCCAAAGGAAACAAAGTGTTGGCCCTGAAAGGAGAAAAAAATGTGTACCAGCAAGTGAATAGTGACGAGAAACAATGTCTAATGGTTTTGTTGACTGGAAATGCAAATGGTGATTTAGCACCTCCATTGGCAGTGTTTAAATACATTAGAATATGATAGGAACTAGCAGAGAGAGAGTACTAAAGCATTGGGGAATAGGTAAATCTGAAACAGGTTGGATGACAGGTCCATTATTCTTTGAATTTATAACAAATGTTTTCCATCCTTACCTTCTAGAAAAGGAAATACCATTGCTAGTCATTGTGTTTCTTCTTCTTCTTTCGATTTCGGCCATCTTTGGACCACGTTCAACAATTCACTTGCCCGGCTTTTTGATCTTTTTTCTCTCTTCCCAATATTTCCTCAACATTTTCGAATGGTTCCTCCTCCGCTCTTCCGACCATTTCCTGTTATTATTCTTTAGTTTCGTTTCTTCTGGAAAACACTTAATTTCGTTCACTATTTGTCTAAACTTTTTCCTGTCCCTGATTGACTCACGGGTGACATTAAAATAGGCCAAATCCTTTTTCACCATCTGTATCCATTTATTGTTGGTTTTTTCGTTCCTGTTACTATGTTCAAACACTTTTCTTGTTAGTCTGTTTCCATCCATCCTCGACAGGTGACCATAAAACGTTAGTCTGCGTTTACGCATTGCATCACTCACTTTCTCAATAGTTTTGCATATTTCCTTATTACTCTTTAGCTTGTACTCTTCTCCAATCTTTCTCGGTCCTAATATTTTTCTCAAAATTTTCCTTTCTTTCCTTTCCATGTTTTCTATTTCCCCCTTTTTGTTAAGAGTTAGGCACTCCGATGCATACAGGCATTCTGGTCTAATGACAGTTTTATAATGTCTTAATTTAGCTTGAATCGAAATGTTTTTTTTGTTATATATGTCTTTGGTTTTTTGAAAAGCAAATTCCATTTTCCTTGCTCTCGCCTGGTTTGCACTCTTGTCTAAACCATTCACTTGGATTATTTCACCTAAATACTTAAATTTTTCTACTCTCTTAATATTGCCGTATTTAGTAATAAGATTTTTCTTGTTATTTCTATGATTAGACATATACACGGTTTTTTCAAATGAAATCTGCAGTCCAGCTCTGGCCGAAACTTCTTGTAGTTTCTCCAAGTAATTCTGAGCTATTTCTTCGTTTTCTGTAATTACTGCCAGATCGTCTGCAAAAGCTAAACAGTCCACTTCTATTTTTTCTTTTTTTGTTCCAATTCTGATGTCATTCTTGGTGCCTTTGAGTTCTTCTTTCCATATTCTCAATATCTTTTCTAGTACGCAGTTGAAGAGGATTGGGGATAAACCATCACCTTGTCTAACACCTGTTTTAATTTCGAACTTCCTTGAAATTTCACCCATAAATTTAACTTTGGCCTTACTGTTTGTTAGCGTCTGTTTGATAATTTGAATTGTTTTCTTATCGACCCCAAATTCTTCCAATACTTTGAGTAGTGTTTCTCTATCTACCGAGTCGTATGCTTTTTTGAAATCTACAAATACTATTGCAAATCTCTGGCCTCTTGAGATTCTGTAACGAATTAGTGTTTTCAGGTTAAATATTTGTTCAACACAGGATCTACCTTGTCTAAAACCTGCTTGATATTCACCTATTTTTTTATCCAGAACTGACTCCACGATTTGAAGTAATTTCCTTGACAAAATTTTGTATCCTACTGGTAGTAGCGAGATCCCTCTATAATTATTAACATTCATCTTATCCCCCTTTTTGTGTAGTGGGTGTATCAGGGCACACTGCCAGTCTTCAGGAATTCTTTCTTCGTCCCAGATCTTCTTAAACATATGTTCCAAAACTTGTGGGAGGTTGGTATCCATTATTTTTAGGATTTCTGGTACTATGGAGTCTTCACCTGGGGCTTTATTGTTTTTTAGACTGTGTATTATGTGTTTTATTTCTTCAGCGTCTGGAGGTTTTGACTCGGTATTAGTATTTCGGTGGTTTTCAAAACTCATTTTATCTTTGGGGGGTTCACAATTTAGTAGATTCTCGAAATATTTTGCTAATATTTCACAATTAGTCTTGTTTGTCAAACCTAGCTTGTTCTCTTCATCTTTAAAACATAAATTTGGGGATTGGTATTTGGTTAGCTGTTTTCTAAAAGTTTTGTAGAAATCTCTAGAATTATTTCTTTTAAAGTCTTCCTCAATCTGTTCTAGGTTATCCTGAAATTGTCTTCTTTTTTTATTACGGAAAAGCTTAGCTGTTTCTCTTCTCTGGATTTTAAAATTGTCAAGATATTGAGGATCTTTTGTGGAGTTCCATTTCTGCCACAATTTCTGTCTCTTCTCCAGGTTCTCATCACATTCATTGTCCCACCATGGATGTCTTCTTACTCTTTTCACGAGACAATTTTCTTTTGCTATTTCAACTATTTCGTTTTTGATCTCCTCCCATCCCGCTTCCTTATTTATTGTGGATATGCCATCGCTATCTTTGTGCAATGCTCTTTGAAACCGTTGTTTAATTTCTTCATTTTTTAAAGTTTCTGTGTTATATTTTGGAATTTTGTAAAAGGTTTTCTTCTCTTTTCGAAATGGGAGTGGTCTGAATTTAATCGTAGTCAAATAGTGGTCTGAATCAACATCAAGGCTTTTCAGCACTTTAGTGTTTTGAATTTCTTCTTGACAATGAAGTGAGATAGCCACATGGTCAATTTGGAATTCTCCGAGAAGTGGATTTGGTGATCTCCATGTTTTAGTTTTTCGGCTCAGCTTTTTGAAATGTGTTGTCATTATTTTCAAGTTGAAATGCCTACATACCTCTATAAGCCTTTGTCCATTTTTTGAAGTTCTTTTGTGACCTGGGAAGAGGCCTACTGTTCCATGGTATTTTTTCTCCCTTCCTATTTGTGCGTTAAAATCGCCTACTAACATTTTGATGTTCTTCTTTGAGCACCTATCCAGTTCCATTTCAAGTATCTCCCAAAATTCTTCAACTTTCTCCGGGTTATTTTTGTTGTCCTGGTTTATGGGTGCATGGCAGTTGATTATAGAGTATCCTTTGTTTTTACATTTAATCTCAAGAATGGATAGTCTCTCAGAACTCGAGTAGAAGTTAGTAACTGAATCTAAAATTGAGTGATCTACCAGAAATGCTGTTCCCAGGTATGGCATTTGTTTCATTAAGATTTTACCTGGTTTTCCTGTAAATAAACGATAGTTTTCAAAATCTAAAGCAGTTTCATCTAAAAACCTTGTTTCTTGCAATGCACATATTAAAATTTCTTTCTGGTTCAGCTTTTCAATCAATAATTTCAATTTTCCTACTTTAATTAGAGAGTTTACATTTAGGGTTGCAAACATAGTTGCTTTCTTAAATTTCAGTGTTGAGGGCTGCATACATGTTGGTCGGGATCCTCCAAAATCCTTTGACCCCTTTGCATTGTGTTTATTGATGGCCATGCATCACATCTCACCTTACACTCTAGTAAGTTTTGTGATGAGCATGGGATAATACTCATAGCTTTGCTTCCACATTCTACACATCTTCTTCAACCTATGGATGTTGCTGTCTTTCATTTTTTAAAGGAAAGTTGGAAAAACAAGGTACATCAGTGGATACTGGAACATTTGGATCAACCAATGCTTAAGAAGATACATTTTGCACCCTTACTGGAACAAACTCTGGATGAGTTCATTAAACCGTCTGTCCTGCAGAATGGACTCAAGAGGACTGGACTTGTTCCATGGAATCCAGAGACTGTAGACTACTCAAAAATTCCATCAGTGAGCGATGATGTTATACTTCCCACTCACAGAAATGCCAGTGCCGAATAATTAAACTTAAGAGTTTGATTAGAGTTTCTAGAAACATACATTGGGAAAGATAAACTGTCATGTTTTGAGTCTTCAAGTGATGTGTGGGAAGGAAATATAAATGACCAATCTTTGTTTTTGCTCTGGAAGGAAATTAAAAATTATTGTCATAATTCTATCCTTTCCCAGTCTGTTGATGACACAAACAGCTGTGTGGCAAATCAAAATGAAAAAGTGGAGGAAGAAAATGTCCATCCACATGAAAAACAAAATAATGAAGTAATCAAAAATAAAAAATAGGAAGACATGAAAAGCTTGGAAGGCAACAACCAAAAAAAAGAAAGAGAGGAGGCTAATGTAACAGACCAGTGTGTCACACCCAAGAATTCCATGAAAAATTCTGATTTTCCTCAGTGTGCTCCTAGTGGAAATATTAATAGGAAATCAGGGCACCAACTAATCCCCTCCCCATTCAAACATGCATTATTTTGGCCACAGAATACAAGAAAACCAGGCAAAAGAAGATTAAGAGAAAAACTTCCAAGTGTTGTGACGTCCAACCAGTGGCAGGAATACCATCATAAGAAGGAACAACTGAAGCTACAAAGAGAAAGACTAAAAGCTGAGAGAGCAGAAGCACAAAAAGTGAAGAAAGATCAGTCTCAGATTGCTAAGAAACTCAAGAAACAAACTAAAGCAGAGAATTGTAGAAAGCCAAAAGTGCACAAGAAAAGAACAATTTCAGTATCCTCAGATTCTGAAGATGAAGAACAGAGTGAGTCAGGCAGCAGTATGGATGACATTAGTATGCTCCCTGATAGTGATTTGCAGACATCTGATGGCAAGGAAGACAACAATTCTGATCAAACAATTATAACAGAAAAAGAAACAGCAAACAAAGAAGAAAATATGAATAAATTTTACAAAAATGGTGAATTTCTTCTTGTTTCTTTTCCTGAAAAGAAGAGATATTTCAAATATGTTTGTATTGTTCAGTGTGTGTTTGAGGATGGTGAAATAGAAGTAATGGCTCTAAAATCTTTCAACTGTCAGAAAAAAGTTTTTTTATGTTGATGAAAATGATGTTAGTGTTATTAGTCCATCACAGGTTATTGACAAGCTTCTTTTACTACTATCAAATATCACTAATGAACATTTGAAATATGAATTCCAAAACAGTATTGACTGTGATGTGTAGACTGAAGTTATTTATTTAGTGTCAACTACTGAATATTTTTCCTGTCAACTACTGAATCTTTCATGTCTCACTAGTGTCAACTACTGATGACTGCACTTATACTTTTGTTCTAATTTTTATTTACCGTTTAATGTACCTTAACTTAGTGAATTATAATAAATATCAAATCACAAAAGATCAAAGAACCTGAAGATTAATTGTCTTTGTGCCCAACATCCACTTGTATTCATAAATATCAAATTAAAGTAGTTTCATTTCCTAAGGTGTCAACTACTGGTGCCTTTACCTTATGTTAGCTAAAAATGACAATGTTTTGCGGCTTTCCTCTAGTCGTATAAGGGACATATTGTGGGAGATTTGCAGTGTGTTATTTCATTCTGCAGAAAAATTAAATGACATTCAAACCTGTATTGCTCCTCTGCTCGTTTTATTTTATGTGTGTACTGCAGCTGGCTACGTCACTATATGCTAGCTGTACCAGCTGACCGGCCAGTGCTGTCCAAGCTAAATGCACCGGTAAAGCTGTTGTCCTGTATTATCACAAGTTGATGTGCGCGTAACGCACAGCAAAAAAGTACCCTTATTATCGTACTTGACAGTACTCGAGACAGCTTGACTGTAGTCTCAGGTGAAACAGAAATCCAATGAGGTTCCAGCAAACATGGAAGAATACATAATGCAATGTTTACATTCGGTTTATTCTTATGACAAACAGATTATAAATGTAACTGATGTTATACACATTTAACATTCCAGTGGGCTGAACGGAAGGCCTCTCCAGTTTGTCTGACGAACCGTTTCAGGGTCTGTCTCCGACTGATACTGATCTTCGGCCGGACATGGCTGCTTGTCCTGTTCCAGAGGTTGCCCCTCAGTCTGCAAGATCTGGGTGGTCGCAGAGGGTGGGCTTACTGGTAGTTGGGAGCTCCAACATCAGGCACATAATGGGGCCCCTTAGGGATATGGTAGCAAGAGAGGGGAAGAAAATCAATGTGCACTCTGTGTGCATACCCGGGGGGAGTCATTCCAGATGTGGAAAGGGTCCTTCCGGATGCCATGAAGGGTACAGGGTGCACCCATCTGCAGGTGGTCGCTCATGTCGGCACCAATGATGTGTGTCGCCTCAGTCAAGTACAGAAAGGGCTACAGCCTCAAAGGGTGCAGGGGCAAAGTCTGGACATGCGGGGACCAAGCAGCAATCGGTATTGTAATTGTAAACTGTCGAAGCTGCATTGGTAAAGTACTGGAACTTCAAGCGCTGATAGAAAGCACAGAGGCTGAAATCGTTATAGGTACAGAAAGCTGTCTGAAGCCAGAGATAAATTCTGACAAAATTTTTACAAAGGCACATACAGTGTTTAGAAAGGATAGATTGCATGCAACCAGTGGTGGCGTGTTTGTCAGTATTAGTAGTAGTTTATCCTTTAGTGTAGTTGAAGTGGATAGTTCCTGTGAATTATTATGGGTGGAGGTTACACTCAACAACTGAGCTAGGTTAATAATTGGCTCTTTTTACTGACCTCCTGACTCAGCAGCATTAGTGGCAGAACAACTGAGAGAAACTCTGGAATACATTTCACATAAATTTCCTCAGCATGTTATAGTCTTAGGTGGAGATTTAAATTTACCAGATATAGACTGGGACACTCAGATGTTTAGGAGGGGTGGTAGGGACAGAGCATCGAGTGACATTATACTGTGTGCAGTATCCGAAAATAACCTTGAGCAATTAAACAGAGACCCGACTTGTGGAGATAACATCTTAGACCTACTGATAACAAACAGACCTGAACTTTTCGACTGTGTAAGTGCAGAACAGAGAATCAGTGATCATAAGGCCGTTGCAGCATCCCTGAATATGGAAGTAAATATGAATATAAAAAAAAGGGAGGAAGGTTTATCTGTTTAGAAAGAGTAATAGAAGGAAGATTTCAGACTACTTAACAAATCAAAACGAAAATTTCTGTTTCGACACTGACAATGTTGAGTGTTTATGGAAAAAGTTGAAGGCAATCGTAAAATGCGTTTTAGACAGGTACGTGTTGAGTAAAACTGTGATGGATGGGAAAAACCCACCGTGGTTCAACAACAAAGTTAGGAGACTACTGCGAAAACAAAGAGAGCTTCACTGCAAGTTTAAACGCAGCCAAAACCTCTCAGACAAACAGAAGCTAAACGATGTCAATGTTAGCGTAAGGTGGGCTATGCGTGAAGCATTCAGTAAATTTGAAAGTAAAATTCTATGTACCGACTTGACAGAAAATCCTAGGAAGTTCTGGTCTTACATTAAATCAGTAAGTGGGTCGAAACAGCATATCCAGACTATCCGGGATGATGATGGCATTGAAACAGAGGATGACACGCATAAAACTGAAATACTAAACACCTTTTTCTAAAGCTGTTTCACAGAGGACGACCGCACTGCAGTTCGTTCTCTAAATCCTCACATGAACCGAAAATTGGCTGACATCAAAATAAGTGTCCAAGGAATAGAAAGTCAACTGGAATCACTCAACAGAGGAAAGTCCACTGGACCTGACGGGATACCAATTCGATTCTACACAGAGTATGCAAAAGAACTTGCCCCCCTTCTAACAGCCATGTACCGCAAGTCTCTAGAGGAACAGAAGGTTCCAAATGATTGGAAAAGAGCACAGGAAGTACCAGTCTTCAAGAAGGGTCGTCGAGCAGATGCGCAAAACTATAGACCTCTATCTCTGACATCGAGCTGTTGTAGAATTTTTGAACATGTTTTTTACTCGTGTATCATGTCGTTTCTGGAAACCCAGAATCTACTCTGTAGGAATCAACATGGATTCCGGAAACAGCGATCGTTTGAGACCCAACTCACTTTATTTGTTCATGAGACCCAGAAAATATTAGATACAGGCTCCCAGGTAGATGCCATTTTCCTTGACTTCTGGAAGGCGTTCGATACAGTTCTGCACTGTCGCCTGATAATCAAAGTAAGAGCCTATGGAATTTCAGACCAGCTGTGTAGCTGGATTGAAGAGTTTTTAGCAAACAGAACACAGCATGTTGTTCTCAATGCAGAGACGTCTACAGACGTTAAATCAATCTCTGGCATACCACAGGGGAGTGTTATGGGACCATTGCGTTTCACAATATATACAAATGACCTAGTAGATAGTGTCGGAAGTTCCATGTGGCTTTTTGCGGATGATGCTGTAGTATACAGAGAAGTTGCAGCATTAGAAAATTGCAGCGAAATGCAGGAAGATCTGCAGCGGATAGGCACTTGGTGCACGGAGTGGCAATTGACCCTTAACATAGACAAATGTAATGTATTGCGAATACATAGAAAGAAGGATCCTTTATTGTATGATTATATGATAGTGGAACAAACACTGGTAGCAGTTACTTCTGTAAAATATCTGGGAGTGTGTGTGCAGAACGATTTGAAGTGGAATGATCATATTACATTAATTGTTGGTAAGGTGGGTACCAGGTTGAGATTCATTGGGAGAGTCCTTAGAAAATGTAGTCCATCGACAAAGGAGGTGGCTTACAAAACACTCGTTCAACCTATACTTGAGAATTGCTCATCAGTGTGCGATCCGTATCAGGTCAGGTTGACAGAGGAGATAGAGAAGATCCAAAGAAGAGTGTCGAATTTCATCACAGCATTATTTGGCAAGCGTGATAGTGTTATGGAGACGTTTAGCAAACTCAAGTGGCAGACTCTGCAAGAGAGGCGCTCTGCATCGCAGTGTAGCTTGCTGTCCAGGTTTCAAGAGGGTGCGTTTCTGGATGAGGTATCAAACATATTGCTTCCCCCTACTTATACCTCCCGAGGAGATCACAAATGTAAAATTAGAGAGATTCGAGCACGCATGGAGACTTTCCTGCAGTCGTTCTTCCAGCGAACCATACGCATCTGGAACAGGAAAGGGAGGTAATGACAGTGGCACGTAAAGTGCCCTCCGCCACACACCATTGGGTGGCTTGCGGAGTATAAATGTAGATGTAGATGAATTGTAGTTAAAAGTGTCTGAAAACATTTTGCTTCAAAATTAACACACAGCAAAATAGTTCACATTCACTAATTTTTTCCCCCAAGCAGAGAATTTAGTTTTCAAACTGTCATTTCAAGTCAGCCACCGCAAAATTTGCATTTTATCTTCTTGAAAAGTTTATTTTCAAAATAGAACAGAATATCACAGCAGTCTTGTTACTCCAACAACATTAGAATCTGGAGCTAAAACAGAAGCAGTTGTAATAGAGGAATATTTGTTGCTAATAGGCCGGCCGGAGTGGCCGAGCGGTTCTGAGCGCTTCAGTCTGGAACCGCGCGACCGCTTCAGTCGCAGGTTCGAATCCTGCCTCAGGCATGGATGTGTGTGATGTCCTTAGGTTAGTTAGGTTTAAGTAGTTCTAAGTTCTAGGGGACTGATGATCTCAGCCAAAAAGTCCCATAGTGCTCAGAGCCATTTGAACGCTTTGTTGCTAATAACAGTTGTGCAAAATATATATATACATAAAAAAACATTCAAAAAGGAACAACCTATTTCAAATTCAGAAGTTCTTCAGGTAAGATTTTATCTACTTTCATTGTGGGAGCATTCCAAAAGGTAAATGAATGAAGTTAAATACAGAAACTTGGAAACAAAAATAAATAACTTTATTTTCTTCCTCATTAAAGAGCAAAAAAGGTGACAAAACTTTTAAAAAGATGATAACCTTAAAAGTGAGAAAGGTAACTGAGTCCTCGCCCCGAATGAGTAGTGACAGTTTTAGCCATCTATATATGACGTATGCAGTGAACTATTCTGACAGCAGATTTATCTCCACTAATGTAGCAATGTGTGATTGTCTGGATTTTGGATCTACAATGTGGATTCATATTTTAATGTGGGTTAGGAGTCTAGCAGTGAGATGCAAGGAGAAATTTTAATCATTGTGGGAAAAGGAAAAACAATTACATAAAACATGTTATAATGCGGAACGCCGAGTGGGAAATTGCAACAACAGGTTCATCTGTGTACTAATTTTGAGATCCATTAATGATGGGAGATTTAAAGGTTTTCTTATCAAATAGTCTAGTGATGCACCAGAGAAGCAGAATATTACTGAGCATTTTTGTGTGTTCAAGGAGGAAACACATTCACAGAGGAGATGTGTTGCACTGAACTGCTCTTCTGTTTGGATTATCATTAAATTTTTAACTGTGGTGATGGTATATTCTTTATGTGGGAATTAGAAATGTGTTTCATAGATATTTAGTGAAACAATTATTTAGTAATACATATTTGCTATTGTGGAAATGGAAGAGAATGTAGATAAAGATGAGATGGGAGATATGGTACAGCGCAATGAGTTTGACAGAGCACTGAAAGACCCGAGTCGAAACAAGGCCCTGGGAGTAGACAACATTCCATTAGAACTACTGACAGCCTTGGGAGAGCCAGCCATGACTAAACTCTACCGTTTGGTGAGAAAGATGTATGAGACAAGTGAAATACCCTCAGAATTCAAGAAGAATATAATAATTACAATCCCAAAGAAAGCAGCTGTTGACAGATGTGAAAATTAGCGAACTATCAGTTTACTAAGTCACAGCTGCAAAATACTAACGCAAATTCTTTACAGATGATTGGAAAAACTGGTAGAAGCCATCCTTGGGGAAGATCAGTTTGGATTCTGTAGAAATATTGGAACACGTGAGGCAATACTGACCTTACGACTTATCTTAGAAGAAAGATTAACGAAAGGCAAACCTACGTTTCTAGCATTTGTAGACTTAGAGAAAGCTTTTGACATTGTTAACTGGAATACTCTCTTCCAAATTCTGAAGGTGGCAGGGGTAAAAAACAGGGAGCGAAAGGCTATTTACAATTTGTACAGAAACCAGATGGCAGTTATAAGAGTCGAAGGGCATGAAAGGGAAGCAGTGGTTGGGAAGGGAGTGAGACAGGGTTGTAGCCTCACCCCAAAGTTATTCAATCTGTATACTGAGCAAGCAGTAAAGGAAACAAAAGACAAATTTGGAGTAGGTATTAAAATTCATGGAGAAGAAATAAAAACTTTGAGGTTCACTGATGACATTGTAATTCTGTCAGAGATAGCAAAGGACGTGAAAGAGCAGTTGAACGGAATGGACAGTGTCTTGAAAGGAGGATATAAGATGAACATCAACAAAAGCAAAACAAGGCTAACGGAATGTGGTCAAATTAAGTCAGGTGATGCTGAGGGAATTAGATTAGGAAGTGAGACACTTAAAGTAGTAAAGGAGTTTTGCTATTTGTGGAGCAAAATAACTGATGATGGTTGAAGTAGAGAGGATATAAAATGTAGACTGGCAATGGCAAGGAAAGCATTTCTGAAGAAGAGAAATTTGTTACATCAGTACAGATTTAAGTGTCAGGAAGTCATTTCTGAATGTATTTGTATGGAGTGTAGCCATGTATGGAAGTGAAACATGGACGATGAATAGTTTGGACAAGAAGAGTATAGAAGCTTTCGAAATGTGGTGCTACAGAAGAATGCTGAAGATTAGATGGGTAGATCACATAACTAATAAGGAGGTACTGAATAGAATTGGGGAGAATAGGAGTTTGTGGCACAACTTGACTAGAAGAAGGAACAGGTTGGTAGGACATGTTCTGAGGCATCAAGGGATCACAAATTTAGCATTGGAGGGCAGCGTGGAGAGTAAAAATTGTAGAGGGCGACCAAGAGATGAATACACGAAGCAGATTCAGAAGGATGTAGGTTGCAGTAAATACTGGGAGATGAAGAAGCTTGCTCAGGATAGAGTAGCATGGACAGCTGCATCAAACCAGTCTCAGGACTGAAGTCCACAACAACAACATATCTGCTATAATCTGTTTAACAGGTTTTCACTATTTTTATTTACAACTTTTGTTAATACTTTGGGGATAGGAAACTTCTAACTCAACATTAATCAAGCTTCTGTGTATAGCATATTAATCTATATGTAATGCTGTCATCACAGGTAATGAATGCTATATTGATTCTCAATGGAGGAGTCCTTAATAAACTGGAAATCTACAATTTGTTTTATTTAGCACCTCTGAAGAAAGATGTGAGGAGTAGAGGCAATTATCTGTACACTATGTGCTGTCTACTACAATAAGGAGGATACACAATACGCACCTCCTGAAGGCAATCTTAGGAAACTAAGAAATTGCAGCTACACTTTGTTACTCATTTCTAGTAATGAAACACACCCACTACCACATGATATAAGCCCACTTTAATAATAAAATTATACAATTTAGTAATATCTTCCATATAAATCTGATAGATTTAAACACTTGTTTGGCAAAGAAGCTAAATCCCCATATGTGTTCCCTTGCACTTAACAAGTTTTCATTTTATAAGCGGCAGCCTGCTTCATTGACTGACTAACTGTAAAAGTGAGCTCTTACCTTGGTTTATCAATATCACTGAATTCAATAATCTTTGCTATTAAATCTGCTATCACATGGATCATGGAGGTAAAAAATGTTTCATTGTTACACTGTTAGCAGCTCGGATATGTCTTTCCTGCAAATATCATATAATTTTAAGTGGAAACACAGAAGGTGACAGTTACGATATAAGGAAACTCACAGGAGTTAAGGGGAGGTTCTGCTCAACACTGATGAAAACGTGGTTACCCCACCCTCAAATATTTCACGTTCTGAAGTATATAGATAATGCCTGCAACAGAATTTTTTGATTGGGAAACCATTTTACAAGTTACAGGATGTTGAATAGAACCATGTCCCAGTCAAAATATAGGCACCTGTAGGCAATAAACAAATTAATTCAAAAAAAGATTTAATCAGTACATGGCTTCTTTCCAATCATGATCTGATTATAGGATGGGAAATGGTAATCTCCAGTTATTATTATTAAACAAATTAAACAGTGTATGTATTTGCATTTCATATTTCACGCATCTCTCAATAGCACGCTATCATTTCATTATTTCACAGCTATTAATAACTAGAAGAATAATAAACAACTGCTAAATGAGAAGGCAGATGAAGCACTTCGGTGATCATCAGATCGCACTTAACTCAAACGGCGGGCTGTAAGACCAGAGCTGGTCGGGAAGTGTAAAGGACAGATATGTTGTCTGCCACAGTTGGTGTTAGTTTAGACTTTATTAGCTATGTAGGTTATTTGAACATATAGTTAAGAACAGTGTGATATTAATTATGGAAATATGCAATTCATTAATTTGTTAAAGAATGGAAATAATTTGTGTCTCTAAAGTGGAATGTAATTGTGCAGTTTCTCGTGTTCTGCCAATAAAAAGCAAGTGGCATCCCATATAAAAAAACTGATTGGAAATTTAATTATTTCTAAAATAACAGTTCCTCACCAAGAGTTTCTTACAGCTTCACGATAACAGATCCATGACCTACGTGCTGTTTCCTGCACAAGGGAAAACAACTAAAGAAGACTGTTGGTGAACATTTATTAGAACTTACACATTCCATTCAAGGTGGTGGAAGCAAATAGGCAGCTCATGTGTACTGTAGTTTAGTACAAATGAGATCAGTGACACGTAATCTGTGGTAACACAGAGGAGGTATGAAGGATAGAAATACAGGGTGTACATAAAGTCCTAAAACACTTTCAATTATTTATAACACATTAACCAAACACTGTACAGATATCACACATATGTCATTTTGCAGAGAACCCCTGAATGTTTTTTTTCATGTATACCATCACAGCTTAGATTGGTAATTTGCCAATAGTCAGCACTAGTCGCAAACATGGTGAGTTTAGGTGAGGAGCGAGCTTTCTGTGTGTTGGAGTTCAACAAAACTAAGTGTGCTACAGCTGTTCAATGGATGTTTAGAACCAAGTATGGTAAGAAGCCACCAAATGCATTGCTTTTGGGTGTGGTTCCCCAAAGATAATGTTTTTTGTGCCTCGTCACGTCGAAAACTGTATGGGCCATTCTTCTTCGACGAGAGCACTGTCACTGGATATTCCTAATTGGCCATGTTGCAGCAATGGCTGATGCCTTGAATGCAATCAGACTCTCTGTTCGTCTTTCAGCACGATGGAGCTCCACCCCATTTTCATCATGAAGTTCGTGGATATCTGAACACGGATCTGCCGCATCGATGCATCGGCCTTGCAACAGAAGGGAACAGTTGTTTCATGAAATGGCCTCCCCGATCAACAGATCTCACTCCATGTGACTTTTTTGTGTGGAGGCACATTAAAGATCTGGTGTCTGTACCGCCTCTACCAGGTGATGTAGCAGAGCTACGGGAGAGAATAAGAGAAGTGATTGCCACAGTTGACGATGCCATGCTGGGACGGGCATGGCAAGAGTTCGATTATTGTATTGACATCTGCTGCATCACTCATGGCTTGCATATTGAATGTTTGTTAAAAAATAAATAAATAAATAAAAATAAAAATTCAGAGTTTCTCTTATCAATGCAATATGTATGACATCTGTACAATGGTTAGTTCTTGTTCAATAAATAGTTGTAGTTGACAGTGTTCCCGGTCTTGATGTACACCCCCCTTATTTTGAGGGAATGGTTTTTTTTATATGTGTGTATATATACATATATATATAGACACACATTCCACGTCGGAAAAATACATCTAAAAACAAAGATGATGTAACTTACCAAATGAAAGCGTTGGTATGTTGATAGGGACACTAACAAATACAAACACACACACAAAATTCAAGCTTTCGCAACCCACAGTTGCTTCATCAGGAAAGAGAGAAGGAGAGGGAAAGATAAAAGGATGTGGGTTTTAAGGGTGAGGGTAAGGAGTCATTCCAATCCCAGGAGTGGAAAGACTTACCTTAGGGGGAAAAAGGGACAGGTATACACTCGCACACACACACATATCTGTCCGCACATATACAGACACAAGCAGACATATGTAAAGCAAAGAGTTTGGGCAGAGATGTCAGTCGAGGCGGAAGTACAGAGGCAAAGATGTTGTTGAATGACAGGTGAGGTATGAGCGGTGGCAACTTGAAATTAGCGGAGGTTGAGGCCTGGTGGGTAACGAACGGTAAGAGTGGATATATTGAAGGGCAAGTTCCCATCTCCGGAGTTCTGATAGGTTGGTGTTGGTAGGCAGTATGCAGATAACCCGGATGGTGTAACACTGTGCCAAGATGTGCTGGCCGTGCACCAAGGCATGATTAGCCACAGGGTGATCCTCATTACCAACAAACACTGTCTGCATGTGTCCGTTCATGCGAATGGACAGTTTGTTGCTGGTCAGTCCCACATAGAAAGCTTCACAGCTGAATGGGGTCATTGTGGGGGTGTTGTGAGGGTGACATGGTATTAGAAGGTGGAAAGTGTAACACACTGGCTGTTCAGAGCATCCTCCTACAGGCCAACTGCAAATTAGAACAGCATGCAACCCTCCACCTCTAAAAACTACCCAATCTCCTGGTTTCCCACCTCCAGAGAGGCAACTCACTAACCCGCCACAACCTTTCCAGCAAACCTCAACCTACTCTCATTGCACACAGACCCAGTCTCTCCCATCTACTCAATCTCCCACTTCCAGCTCCACTCCCCCCAAAACCTCAAAATTCTAATCAACACAATCTGGAACCACAACACCCTAATTCAGTAGTTAACCTTTCCTCCAAACCTCTCTCCCAATCCAAAACCTCTGTCCTATCCAAAGGTCTGCCCTTCAGCCCTACTCCCAGATTCATCCAAACAGCCCTCGTCAAAGATTTACTGTCATACACTCGTACTCTCTGCTGGAAATATCACTTTGCACGAAGAAAAATAATCGTAATCCTACTCCTAATGATCCAACCCCCAAAGACACTATCCAAATTGAACACTGCCAGGAACAGTTCCGTACTCCGTCACAGCGGGACCCACCTCCTCTTCCTCAAAATCACCCTCTCCAAACCTTCCAGGAATTTCTCACTTCCAGCCTTGCCTCTCAATCCTTCTTGAAAAACCCTAATCCTACTCCCAACATCACCACAGCTGAAGCCCAGGCTATCCGCGATCTGGAGGCTGACTGATCCATCGTCATTCTTCCGGCGGACAAGGGTTCCACAACCGTGGTACTTGATCGTCAGGAGTATGTGGCTGATGGACTGCGTCAGCTTTCAGACAACACTACATACAAAGTTTGCCAAGGTAATCCCATTCCTGATGTCCAGGCGGAGCTTCAAGGAATCCTCAGAACCTTCGGCCCCCTACAAAACCTTTCACCTGACTCTATCAACCTCCTGACCCCACCGACACCCCGCACCCCTACCTTCTACCTACTTCCTAAAATTCACAAACCCAATCATCCCGGCCGCCATTTTGTAGCTGGTTACCAAACCCCCACAGAACGTATCTCTGCCTACGTAGATCAACACCTTCAAACCATTACATGCAGTCTCCCATCCTTCATCAAAGACACCAACCACTTTCACGAACCCCTGGAATCCTTACCCAATCTGTTACCTCCGGAAACCATCCTTGTAACCATTGATGCCACTTGCTTATACACAAATATTCCGCACATCCAGGGCCTCCCTGCAATGAAGCACTTCCTTTCACGCCGATCACCTGCCACCCTACCTAAAACCTCTTTCCTCATTACCTTCATCCTGACTCACAACTTCTTCACTTTCGAAGGCCAGACATACCAACAATTAAAGGGAACAGACATGGGTACCAGGATGACCCCCTCGTACGCCAACCTATTTATGGGTCGCTTAGAGGAAGCCTTCTTGGTTACCCAGGCCTGCCAACCCAAAGTTTGGTACACATTTATTGATGACATCGTCATGATCTGGACTCGCAGTGAAGAAGAATTCCAGAATTTCCTCTCCAACCTCAACTCCTTTGGTTCCATCAGATTCACCTGGTCCTACTCGAAATCCCACGCCACTTTCCTTGACGTTGACCTCCATCTGTCCAATGGCCAGTTTCACACATCCGTCCACATCAAACCAACCAACAAGCAACAGTACCTCCATTATGACAGCTGCCACCCATTCCATATCAAACGGTCCCCTCCCTACAGCCTAGGTCTTTGTGGCAAACGAATCTGCTCCAGTCCTGAATCCCTGAACCATTACAACAACAACCTGAAAACAGCTTTCGCATCCTGCAACTACCCTCCCGACCTGGTACAGAAGCAAATAACCAGAGCCACTTCCTCATCCCCTCAAACCCAGAACCTCCCACAGAAGAACCCCCAAAGTGCCCCACTTGTGACAGGATACTTTCTGGGACTGGATCATACTCTGAATGTGGCTCTCCATCAGGGATACGACGTCCTCAAATTCTGCCCTGAAATGAGATCCATCCTTCATGAAATCCTCCCCACTCCACCAAGAGTGTCTTTCCGCCATCCACCTAACCTTCGTAACCTCTTTGTTCATCCCTATGAAATCCCCAAATCACCTTCCCTGCCCTCTGGCTCCTACCCTTGTAACTGCCCCAGGTGTAAAACCTGTCCCATGCACCCTCCCACCACCACCTACTCCAGTCCTGTAAGCCGGAAGGTGTACACGATTAAAAGCAGAGCCACATGTGAAAGCAGCCACATGGTTTACCAACTGACCTGCCTACACTGTGAAGCTTTCTATGTGGGAATGACCAGCAACAAACTGTCCATTCACATGAACGGACACATGCAGACAGTGTTTGTTGGTAATGAGGATCACCCTGTGGCTAAACATGCCTTGGTGCACGGCCAGCAGATCTTGGCACAGTGTTACACCATCCTGGTTATCTGGATACTTCCCACCAACACCAACCTATCAGAACTCCGAAGATGGGAACTGTGTGTGTGTGTGTGTGTGTGTGTGTGTGTGTGTGTGTGTGTGTGTGTGTGTGTGTGTGTGTGTGTGTGTGTGTGTGTGTGTGTGTGTGTATATATATATATATATATATATATATACCTGTCCCTTTTTCCCCCTAAGGTTAAGTCTTTCCACTCCCGGGATTGGAATGACTCCTCCTTACCCTCTCCCTTAAAACCCACATCCTTTCGTCTTTCTCTCTCCTTCCCTCTTTTCTGATGAAGCAACCGTGGTTTGTGAAAACTTGAATTTTGTGTGTGTGTTTGTTTTTGTTAGTGTCTCTATCAACATACCAACGCTTTTGTTTGGTAAGTTACATCATCTTTGTTTTTAGATATATTTTTCCCACATGGAATGTTTCCCTAATCCCTCAAAATAAGGGGGGTGTACGTCAAGACCGGGAACACTGTCAACTACAACTATTTATTGAACAAGAACTAAACATTGTACAGATGTCATACATATTGCATTCTGAAGAGAAACTCTGTATATAGGCCATTTTAAGTGCAGTATGTTGTAGCCTTAGGAATGCAGTTGTTTATGTTCTCTCTTACCAATACCTTGCAGGTACTGATCCTAGACTCTAGAACAATACTTAAGAGTTGATAGCTTGGTTGATTTACGTAAAATTGCGTCGAATTCCATCCATCTGGAGTTCCATCATGCACAAAAATAATCCATTTCTTGTTCTTCTTAACTGTCTGCTATTACATGAAGGCACTTTGAAACCTGTTACTACACATCAATAAGGAGTGATAATGTCCTCGACATGGGCACATCTTGAGAAATCTTGTGCCCTTGGATGGGTGAGGACTCAGCAAGCTCCACTCATTCAAGAGACGTGGATTGTAGCGGCCTAATTCTGGTCAGTTGCAGATTAAATCGGTAATGGTGCTGCAGGGCGGGTAGGTCAATGACAGTGTGAGGGGGGGTCTTTCACTCTCTACTTTTACCCTAAGACAGTGAGAATGTTCTGTGACTCCCATACACAGAGAGATAGATCATAAATTAAGCACTATGCTTGAGGTGTTAGAAATATGTAGAGCACTGTGTGATATGCTTTGATGGTGTACATGTTTGAGAATTAGCACTGCATGGATGTACTTCACAGTCATCTATCCACGTTTGCAATGATACTTGCAAAGTGGAGAAGGGATGGTTTAGCTATGATACTGAAACTGGGAAACATGCTGTCACATCATTGGTCAGTGTTGAAACTACTGTAAAAATTGCTAAAATTGTTCGTACTATCAACTGTGATGCTTATTATCAGAGTAAATCGATGGTGTCTTTTCCATCTCATCCGTGCACTGGCACCCTGTTGGTTACCACATAATGACTGACTTACATCGCTTGTTTGAGTTGGAGAAAGAGTTTTGGTGGATGGTGAATAGGACTGAAAGTGATTGCATACATGACTGCAATTATGATGAATCAGTTGAAACAGGACATAGAGTCATCAGCTACTCCATGACTATTACAGATGAGTTTAAATGTAGAGCTCGTGAATCACTTTCGGATTGTAATTTCGAAACCATCCACAACGCCGCAAAACTCCCCCAATCTGCTTATGTTGTAACTCTCTTTTATTTAAAATCATCCATGTTTGTGGCATGTTATGGTAGCCATAGTAACAATATGATTTACACTGTGCGACATCTAGTTTTCTGCAAGAGGCCATGGATCAGAATGTCTTAATGTCAGTTTAGAATCTGACACAGACCTTGAAGTCGTGGAAGAAAAACAAAATGCATGGCAGTGTACAAGGCATGTCAGAGTAGAAAAAATAATGTTTCAAACAACAAGACAGGACCACAGGGAGCGTCTCTTTCGATTTACAGTATAGTCTGTGGGATACGATCATCCTCCTACAGGTGATGGAACCTTAAACTGCCCTCTGCAGGGGATCAAAAGCTGTATATTTAATATGATCGGCCGCGCAGGGTAAGCCGAGCAGTCTAAGGCGCTGCAGTCATGGACTGTGCTGCTGATCCCGGCGGAGGTTCGAGTCCTCCATCGGCCATGGGTGCGTGTGTGTTTGTCCTTAGGATAATTTAGGTTAAGTAGTGTGTAAGCTTAGGGACTGATGACCTCAGCAGTTAAGTCCCATAAGATTTCACATACATTTGAACATTTAATATGATCGTTCCACACCGGCAGCAGCAGCAGTTTGACAGGTAAATTCAGTGACGGATGGGGTGTCCTATTAGGATTGCTAGGAGGAATGCTATTCTTGGATGCATCACAACAACTCTCTCTTTGCGCCGAACCCACATTGCAGCTATGTGTCATCGCGCCAGCAACAGCGCCTAGGTGAGTTCAATATCAGATGAAATTAATGGAGATTTTATAGTTCGTAATTTTTCTCTGTTGGATGGTAGAGAATAACGATGATAGCATGTTGGGCTGATAGATGAGAATGGACACGGATCTGCTTTGGACTGTAGTATCTGTATCTAGTTTGGAGGCGCACCACAATGTGCACATTTCCACCGAATGGTTAAAACACGGTCCTGTTGCACTAACTCAGGTTGTTCTGTTTCTATACGGGTTGAAGAAGGTGCTGGATATGGCTTTCTCCAACTTCTGCTCAGTTCTGACTTAAACTGGAATGATCACATGTGGAAAGCTGCAGAAACGGGAGCAGTTGCAGGATTTGTAGGGACTGACTAAAATCATATTGGAATTTTACTGTAGCAGATAGGTTAGAGAAAGGTGACTCGTTTCAAGCTATGAGAGTGCCAGAAATGTGATTCACTTGTGGCCGTGATCCAATGCAGGTATGTGGTTGAATGGAAGGACTTGATTCCAAATCATAGACATCATTTCTAGCTGACAGCGTAACACTAGCGATCTGAAAAGCTAGTGTACATTTCTTATGACCTCAATCAGCGCACCAATAAATGTGTGAGTACTAGGGGATTGATGATAGATTCTCCTTGAGCATCAGGCTTATAAAGTATGTGTTTGTGTTCCGACATGTGCAAATGAGATGACTGTGGAATACTGTGATGGCAGAGGGAAGAGTATGCCAAGTCATAAGAATTCCCCTAGTAGTAGGGGATGCCTGGGTAATAGGAAATTCATGATAGGTTCACCTTGAGCATCAGGCTTATAAAGTAAGTGTTTGTGTTCCGACATGTGCAAAGGAGATGACTGTGGAATATTGTGATGGCAGAGGCAAGAGTATGTCAAGCCATAAGAATGGTACAGATATTTCTATTTCCAGAGCTACAGCCGTCAGCAGGATGTACTTCCAATACTTTGCTCATTGTCAAATGCCATTCAATTGCGACTGCAACCGTAACATTTAATTGTGAGTACAATGATAAAACATATATGTGACTGGTTTTCTAGGATTATTGTGCTATTTGTGATTGGCGGAAATGATTTACGTTTCCCATTAACGGGGGTCTGCCTGATTGGAGAGGGCTGCTGGAATGTAGGAATGTAGATGACTTAACTGTGTTGTCCTCTAGACGACCGAATAGCGAGCTAATACTTAGTATGTGTTGGATAGCTTTCGTAATCGCATGGAAAATTGAGAAGATTGAAAATGGAGGTCTGTTTGCGGTGGACTGTTATTCCCTCCCATGCAAATTTTTCGATTGACTGCTTCTGCACATTTCACACCTTTATTTAGTTGAGGGAACATCAATTGTGGTGTGTACGTGGAAGACACGTTTGCTGGTTCTCTAGACAAGAGAAACACGTTAGTTGACTATGTAAATTATATGGATAATTTGGAATCTGTTACATCACAGACATCGGTATTCACATATGGAAATATCAGTATCCTCTATTTGTTTCGAGTTTTCACATAAAGGTCTTTGCAGACGGGATAATTTTCTAGTTACTCAGTGGTCTACGGCACGCTCCAGCTTCCTAAAGTATCGGGTTTGTAGAGAAATAATTTCATGTCTATATCTTCCGAATTATGTTGCGTGAGTGATTGGCAGTATACTGTTGTGTGTTTGATATTGAGATGTACTGCGAAAATGGTATAATATTATTGCAAACCATGTGGAAATACATGTGTTCTTGTAATCCCAAAGTCTACAGATGGGTGTAGAAAAGCAAGCAAGCAAGCAGGTCTGGACCAGAAACAGTAACGTGTTTGTGGCAAGGGGGAAATGAGCCGGAATTTGTAGAAGAGTTCTGAGAGTGACTTCAGTCCGCTGAGGGCGCTCTGGTCACCCATCGGGGATGGATGACTGCCGACCTCGCAGGGAAATATCTAGTGCTGTGAGGAGTGTACAGGGTGCTGTCTATCTTTGATGTATATGCACAAATGATATAAAAGGACTGATTTTGTATGGCACAGGACACAAATTGTATGTTAACTACATCAACACGGTACGCGGTGATACATTGCTGGGTTGGAGATCTGTTTCACTCTCTAATATTCAAGATCCTGTCCTCAGTGGGGGAGCAGTGTAATTGAGTAAGAGACTTTCCATATCTGACTATATGTAGGGCATGATGCAGAGTTTATTGTCGATGCAGTATGGTGAGCTGTACAAAATACAATCATAATCCTCTATTCATTCACAAGACATCCTTTGTGCCGGGACGTAGGAGCGTCTACAAACAGATTCGAACAAGATGAGGGCAAGGTATGTATGGAAAGTTCTGAGAAAGCAAGTGTTCAAAGACAAGTTGAAGCATACCGCCCATCTCTGGCGGGGATGCTGTCACCCATCCACCACTGTGGCATTAGGACATCTCAAGATCTGTAGCTGTAGGATGCCAAAAAATCCGGCCATTTCTTTCTCTCAAGATTTTAAGATTTTAAACATGGCTGAAATAGTAACTGTTTAAATTCTTCACGGTAAATAATAACAGCCAAACAGTTGCAGGATAAATATTCATTGAAATTCTTGACCACGGTTTCGGTATATTTAAATATACCTTCACCAGAAGTAAAATACACCTGAACAGGAAGACACCTTCATTAGCAAAAACTTTGCATCAGAACTGGGAAAGAATAAACACTATAGCTTAATTAACAGTAAAATTACCAGAGTATTATAAGCACAAAAACTTTTAGTCACTTACTAAAATCACATTCTGCACTGGAGATACGTAAAACAATTGTGCCAAAGGTCTCGTCAGTAGTTAAAACATCATCTCCATTTATACAACATAATTATGGGCAGAGGGTTGATGCAAACACAGCATAGTATCATTACCTCACCTGTGAACTAGCGTGAAGAGTGTGTGAAAGCCCTAGGGCAGACAGTTACACCGAGAAAGGGCACTTGTGGTATGCGCGAGATGCTCACGCACGTTAAAACCCATGGATACCTACACATACACATCAAAATTATTATAAGTTGTGCTAATTCAAACCTTCTGTCTTAATAAATAAAACATATCAGAACAATTTAAAAACATCTACATAAAATAGAAAATATGAAACCAATTTTTCCTGTCTCCTAGTGTCAAGCAGATGAAGCTTGCGCTACGGAACACATCTAACGAGACAAGGCACTAGTATTATGCGCATAACTTAAAAGGTAAAATACATACTAGCGAAAACAACCAAATTGTTTAAGTAAACCGAAAACATCCGTCGTTGTGAATAAAAACCAAACAGAGTCATTTAACCACACATACACATCGAAAGCAACAAACAGCAAATATCAAAAATACGTAAAATCCCAACAAGACAGGAAAAGCGCATCTCACCATGCAGTTTTCTTGCCTGTTGATGTAGAGGTAGCCCAAGTGACGTATTTTCCTGCCATTTTCCTATGTTAGTAGAGGTAGCTGTGGTGTGTTGAATTGTCCTAATGGAAGAGGTGGTGGTTGGATGACTTGGGTTAGTGGAGGTTGCCCA
Source organism: Schistocerca nitens (assembly GCF_023898315.1). Taxonomy (NCBI): domain Eukaryota; kingdom Metazoa; phylum Arthropoda; class Insecta; order Orthoptera; family Acrididae; genus Schistocerca; species Schistocerca nitens. Next base: position 561,459,774 of record NC_064614.1, on the reverse strand, counting down.
ACTGCCCTTTCTTCCCTCAATTTTTCTTATGTTAATAGTGGGTGCATGTCCGCCCGATTGGCTGTGCGGTCTAACGCACGGCTTTCCGGCTGAGAAGGAGCGCTTGGTCCCCGATACGAATCCGCCCGGCAGATATGTCTCGAGGTCTGGTGAAGCTGCCAGTCTATGGATGGTTTTTAGGCGGTTTTCCATCTGCCTCGGCGAATGTGGGCTGGTTCCCCTTATTCCGCCTCAGTTACACTATGTCGGCAGTTTCTGCGCAAACAAGTTCTCCACCATTACTCTACCATGCAAACATAGGGATTACACTCATCTGGTGTGAGACGTTCCCTGGGGGGTCTACCAGGGGCTGAACCGCACAATAATCCTGGGTTCGGTGTGGGGCGGCGGAGGGGTGAAGTGGACTGTGGTAGTCGTCGTGGGGTTGCGGACCACTGCGGCTGCGGTGGGGACGGAGCCTCTCCGTCATTTCTAGGTTCTCGGTTAACATACAACATACAACAGAGGCTTCATTATCCTGATGGAATTTGAACTTCCTGCCTTTTCTGGGGGAGGGGGTTTGGTTAGTGGAGGTAGCCCAACTGATCTATCTTCCCGCCAAAATTCATACTTCCCATCAAAAGCCGCCATCTTGGATGACAGCATCAGATTACGTATGGCGGCCATTTTGGATGATGTCATCGCCGCCATCCTGGATAATGGTACTTTGTGCTAATGCCCCCCTGGGGTGGGGGAGACGTCATCGCCGCCAATTTGGATAACGGTACTTTGTGCTGATGCCCCCCTTGTCCCAACACTAAGTAGTTCAGTCTCACAGTAGTAGTGACGAACTGGTGGACAGATACAAATAAACAGTGGTGAAGTCAGATATAGGTTTAGTGATAAGTGTAGTGATACATGTAGTCACGTGTAGTGATACGTGTAGTCAGAAATAACCAAAGTGAAAATGTAAATTCAAACGTAGGTGATGAATCTGAAACAGCTGATTCAAAACCCAAAAATCATATTGAGAATTCTGAAGTAGCCATGAATGATCTCACTGAAAATGTAGCGTTCACTAATAATGACAGCAGTGGAGACGTCGATTTAGTGGCAAACAATGGTAATATAAACCCAGGATTTGTAGTACCAAGTCAAAACGAAATCATTCACTGGAATGACGATGCCAGAGAAATGGACTCTGATGTTGACATTACTAATGAGACTGTAGCTGAGTTACGTATATTAAGCCTGGTACAGGGCAACAGCTGATATTTTACCATCTCAGGTTGATTTTCAGGATATAAGATCTATACTAAAATTAATTTTGCAAGAACAATTAATTAAAGCACTCAAGAAAATAGAAACGGGAATAAAAGAAAGTAGGGAGGAATTAAGTAAAACAATAGACACAGGATTGAAAGAAAATAAGGAAGAATTAAGAGACGTTAAGGCAGAAATATCTCAAATTAACGATAAACTCAACGCTTTGGAACAGAACATCATACATCTTGCAGCTAAAACTGAGGGATGTTGCAGGAAAATATATTATGAAACAAAAGAATAGGGTAAAAATTAGAAGCCTGTAAGTCAAAAATACGGGGACCGATCAAATATAAACGAGATTTTATTTTTTTCTTTAAATTCATTTATTGAATAACTCAAGGAAATTATAATTTATTTTTCCACACAGTCTCCGGCTTTGGAAATGCATTTGTCCCAGCGTATTGGCAGCTTTTTGAAGCCCTAATCATAAAAAGAACTGAGTCGTGTCTCCAGCCAGTTGCGCATGAACTCTATCACACTGACGTCATCTTCAAATCGTCGCCCTCCTAGAACTTCTTTACGGGCTGTGAGGAAGATGATCAAGTGTAGTCCAGTGCATTTCCTGCAGCTTGGAGACAGTTAGAGCTGCAGTATGGGGTCGCACATTGCCGTGGAAGAGGACGACCTGTCGAATCGGTTGGTCTCGTGCTTGGCGGCGGTATGCAACTCTCGCCTTGTTCAACTGTTCGCAGTGGTAAGCAGCATTGATTGTGCGTCGCTTATGCAAAAAATAAATTAGCAAAGTGCCTTACTGATCGAAAAAAAAAAACGGTTGAAAGAGCCTTGCCAGCTGACAATCGAGTCTTGGCTTTCACTGGTGCTGCCTCCCCTTGCTTCCGCCACTCCTTGCTGGTTTGTTTGGATTCTGGAGTGTAGTGGTGAACCCAGGTTTCGTCGCAGGTGACGATCCGACTCAAAAAAGCATCACCGTCTTCCGCAAACCGTGCTGTAAACCTCTGACAGACCTCCAAACGTCTCAACTTCAGACTTTCGGTCAAACGTTTAGGGACCCATCTGGAACACACTTCACCGAACTGTAGGTCGTTTGTGATGATTGCTTGACAGCACTAATAATTGATTCCGACTTTTTGTGCAATTTCCACAGGGGACCAGACTGCACAATAACAATAACCCTGGGTTCAGTGTGCGGCGGCGGTGGGGCGGGTGGACTGCTGAGGCGTGTTGTGGGGTTGTGAGCCACTGAGGGCTACAGTGGGACGAAGCCTCTCCATCGTTTCTAGGTCCCAGGTTCAAATACACAATACAATGTAATAGTACTGTTTTGTCACATCCAGATTTAAATTTACCTTTTTGCATTTTTACTGACCGTTTAGAATACAGGTTGGGAGCTCATCTTTGTTAAGTCATAGAAAACGGAGATACAGTGGAAATAAAATCCATTCATTTTGCCAGTTGTACTAAACAAATGGAGAGAAGATATTCAGTAACAAAAAAGGAAACTTTAGCAGTAGTGTGGGGGTTTAAGAAATTCAGATACTATTTTACGGAGAGGAAAGTAAAAGTGCTTACGGACCACAAGGCTCAATCATTCCTAATGGATTATAGGCTACATCATAACAGACTAACGAGATGGGCTTTAGCGCTTCAGGAGTAAGATTTCTGAATAGAATGCTTGCCAGGGGAAAGCAATACAGATTGCCTGTGGGTATGGATAAAGCTGATTTTAATGATTCAGGGCAGAAAGAAGACTCCATGTTACACCTAACAAAAGCGAAACACGAAGAAAAAATGAAGAGCATATTTAAAAAATATGAGAAGGGAACAATAAGGATGACACTATTAAAATGATCAAAGCTGATTGGAGTAGAAAGGCGAATGACAAGGTGAGGAAGCACTATGTTATACATAAAGATGTGTTGTATCGCAGAAAAGACCCTGACAAACAGCATGGAAGGTCTGTTGGCCAGAACATGAATTTGAGAGGCTACTGTGGTCCATACATTTCACATACGCTCATTTGGGTGCCAAGAAATTTGCGGAAAAAATTAAGGAAAGTTGCTATTTTAATAATACAGAAAAGAGGGACAGAAAATTCTAAAATCATGTGATGTACGTCCGAAAAGAAAAACTTTACACTCCAGCAGTAAAGTGAAAATGCATAGCATGGTCCCAACAAAAATACTGAAAAATCTCGGAGGCCCACCTCACAAAGGGGGTACAAATACCTGTTCATTGTGTTACACATGGTCTCGAAACATGAAAATTATAAAACTTCCTGGCAGATTAAAACTGTGTGCCCGACCGAGACTCGAACTCGGGACCTTTGCCTTTCGCGGGCAAGTGCTCCACCAAATGAGCTACCGAAGCACGACTCACGCCCGGTACTCACAGCTTTACTTCTGCCAGTACCTCGTCTCCTACCTTCCAAACTTTACAGAAGCTCTCCTGCGAACCTTGCAGAACTAGCACTCCTGAAAGAAAGGATATTGCGGAGACATGGCTTAGCCACAGCCTGGGGGATGTTTCCAGAATGAGATTTTCACTCTGCAGCGGAGTGTGCGCTGATATGAAACTTCCTGGCAGATTAAAACTGTGCGCCCGACCGAGACTCGAACTCGGGACCTTTGCCTTTCGCGGGCAAGTGGTAGAGCACTTGCCCCAGGCTGTGGCTAAGCCATGTCTCCGCAATATCCTTTCTTTCAGGAGTGCTAGTTCTACAAGGTTCGCAGGAGAGCTTCTGTAAAGTTTGGAAGGTAGGAGACGAGGTACTGGCAGAAGTACAGCTGTGAGTACCGGGAGTGAGTCGTGCTTCGGTAGCTCAGTTGGTAGAGCACTTGCCCGCGAAAGGCAAAGGTCCCGAGTTCGAGTCTCGGTCGGGCACACAGTTTTAATCTGCCAGGAAGTTTCATATCAGCGCACACTCCGCTGCAGAGTGAAAATCTCATTATGAAAATTATATGCACTAAGAAAGGCTAAAGGTAAGTCTACATCTACATTTACATCTACATGGATAATCTGCAAATCACATTTAAGTGCCTGACAGAAGGTTCATTGAACCACCTTCACAATTCTCTGTTATTCCAATCTCGTGTAGCGCGCGGAAAGAACACCTATATCGTTCCGTACGAGCTCTGATTTCCCTTATTTCATCTTGGTGATCGTTACTCCCTATGTAAATCGGTGTCAACGAAATATTTTCGCATTTGGAGGAGAAAGCTGGTGATTGGAATTTCGTGAGAAGATTCCGTCGCAACGAAAAACGCTTTTCCTTTAATGATGTCCAGCCCAAATCCTGTATCATTACTGTGACACTCTCTCCCATATTTCGCGATAATAAAAAACGTGCTGTCTTTCTTTGAACTTTTTCGATGTACTCCGTCAGTCCTATCTGGTAAGGATCTCACATCGCGCAGCAGTGTTCTAAAAGAGGACGGACAAGAGTAGTGTAGGCAGTCTCCTTAGTAAGTCTGTTACATTTTCTAAGTGTCCAGCCAATAAAAGACAGTCTTTGGTGAGCCTTCCACACAACTTTTTCTGTGTTCCTTCCAATTTAAGCAGTTCGTAATTGTAATACCTAGGTATTTAGTTGAATTTATGGCTTTTAGATTCGACTGATTTGTCGTGTAACCGAAGTTTAACGAGTTCTTTTTAGCACTCATGTGGATGACCCCACACTTTTCGTTATTTAAGGTCAACTGCCACTTTTCGCACCATTCTGATATTTCTTCTAAATCCTTCTGGAGTTTGTTTTGATCTTCTGATGACTTTATTAGTCGATAAACGACAGCGTCATCTGCAAACAACCGAAGACGGCTGCTCAGGTTGTCTCGCAAATCGTTTATATACGAGGGCAGTTCAATAAGTAATGCAACACATTTTTTTTCTGAAACAGGGGTTGTTTTATTCAGCATTGAAATACACCAGGTTATTCCCCAATCTTTTAGCTACACAACACTATTTTTCAACGTAATCTCCATTCAATGCTACGGCCTTACGCCACCTTGAAATGAGGGCCTGTATGCCTGCACGGTTCCATTCCACTGGTCGATGTCGGAGCCAACGTCGTACTGCATCAATAACTTCTTCATCATCCGCGTAGTGCCTCCCACGGATTGCGTCCTTCATTGGGCCAAACATATGGAAATCCGACGGTGCGAGATCGGGGCTGTAGGGTGCATGAGGAAGAACAGTCCACTGAAGTTTTGTGAGCTCCTCTCGGGTGCGAAGACTTGTGTGAGGTCTTGCGTTGTCATGAAGAAGGAGAAGTTCGTTCAGATTTTTGTGCCTACGAACACGCTGAAGTCGTTTCTTCAATTTCTGAAGAGTAGCACAATACACTTCAGAGTTGATCGTTTGACCATGTGGAAGGACATCGAACAGAACAACCCCTTCAGCGTCCCAGAAGACTGTAACCATGACTTTACCGGCTGAGGGTATGGCTTTAAACTTTTTCTTGGTAGGGGAGTGGGTGTGGCGCCACTCCATTGATTGCCGTTTTGTTTCAGGTTCGAAGTGATGAACCCATGTTTCATCGCCTGTAACAATCTTTGACAAGAAATTGTCACCATCAGCCACATGACGAGCAAGCAATTCCGCACAGATGGTTCTCCTTTGCTCTTTATGGTGTTTGGTTAGACAACGAGGGACCCAGCGGGAACAAACCTTTGAATATCCCAACTGGTGAACAATTGTGACAGCACTACCAACAGAGATGTGAAGTTGAGCACTGAGTTGTTTGATGGTGATCCGTCGATCATCTCGAACGAGTGTGTTCGCACGCTCCGCCATTGCAGGAGTCACAGCTGTGCACGGCCGGCCCGCACGCGGGAGATCAGACAGTCTTGCTTGACCTTGCGGCGATGATGACACACGCTTTGCCCAACGACTCACCGTGCTTTTTTCCACTGCCAGATCACCGTAGACATTCTGCAAGCGCCTATGAATATCTGAGATGCCCTGGTTTTCCGCCAAAAGAAACTCGATCACTGCCCGTTGTTTGCAACGCACATCCGTTACAGACGCCATTTTAACAGCTCCGTACAGCGCTGCCACCTGTCGGAAGTCAATGAAACTATACGAGACAAAGCGGGAATGTTTGAAAATATTCCACAAGAAATTTCCGGTTTTTTCAACCAAAATTTGCCGAGAAAAAAAATGTGTTGCATTACTTATTGAACTGCCCTCGTAGATAAGGAACAGCAAAGGGTCTATAACGCTACCTTGGGGAACGCCAGAAATCACTTCTGTTTTACTCGATGACTTTCCGTCAATTACTACGAGCTGTGACCTCTCTGACAGGAAATCACAGATCCAGTCACATAACTAAGACGATGTTCCACAAGCACGCAATTTCACTACGAGTCGATTGTGTGGTACAGTGTCAAAAGCCTTCCAGAAATCCAGAAATACGGAATCGATCTGAAATCCCTTGTCAATACCACTCAGCACTTCATGTGAATAAAGATCTAGTTGTGTTTCACGAGAACGATGTTTACTAAACCCAAGTTGACTGTGTGTCAATAGACCATTTTCTTCGAGGTAATTCATTATGTTCGAACACAATATACACTCCTGGAAATTGAAATAAGAACACCGTGAATTCATTGTCCCAGGAAGGGGAAACTTTATTGACACATTCCTGGGGTCAGATACATCACATGATCACACTGACAGAACCACAGGCACATAGACACAGGCAACAGAGCATGCACAATGTCGGCACTAGTACAGTGTATATCCACCTTTCGCAGCAATGCAGGCTGCTATTCTCCCATGGAGACGATCGTAGAGATGCTGGATGTAGTCCTGTGGAACGGCTTGCCATGCCATTTCCACCTGGCGCCTCAGTTGGACCAGCGTTCGTGCTGGACGTGCAGACCGCGTGAGACGACGCTTCATCCGGTCCCAAACATGCTCAATGGGGGACAGATCCGGAGGTCTTGCTGGCCAGGGTAGTTGACTTACACCTTCTAGAGCACGTTGGGTGGCACGGGATACATGCGGACGTGCATTGTCCTGTTGGAACAGCAAGTTCCCTTGCCGGTCTAGGAATGGTAGAACGATGGGTTCGATGACGGTTTGGATGTACCGTGCACTATTCAGTGTCCCCTCGACGATCACCAGTGGTGTACGGCCAGTGTAGGAGATCGCTCCCCACACCATGATGCCGGGTGTTGGCCCTGTGTGCCTCGGTCGTATGCAGTCCTGATTGTGGCGCTCACCTGCACGGCGCCAAACACGCATACGACCATCATTGGCACCAAGGCAGAAACGACTCTCATCGCTGAAGACGACACGTCTCCATTCGTCCCTCCATTCACGCCTGTCGCGACACCACTGGAGGCGGGCTACACGATGTTGGGGCGTGAGCGGAAGACGACCTAACGGTGTGCGGGACCGTAGCCCAGCTTCATGGAGACGGTTGCGAATGGTCCTCGCCGATACCCCAGGAGCAACAGTGTCCCTAATTTGCTGGGAAGTGGCGGTGCGGTCCCCTACGGCACTGCGTAGGATCCTACGGTCTTGGCGTGCATCCGTGCGTCGCTGCGGTCCGGTCCCGGGTCGACGGACACGTGCACCTTCCACCGACCACTGGCGACAACATCGATGTACTGTGGAGACCTCACGCCCCACGTGTTGAGCAATTCGGCGGTACGTCCACCCGGCCTCCCGCATGCCCACTATACGCCCTCGCTCAAAGTCCGTCAACTGCACATACGGTTCACGTCCACGCTGTCGCGGCATGCTACCAGTGTTGAAGACTGCGATGGAGCTCCGTATGCCACGGCAAACTGGCTGACACTGACGGCGGCGGTGCACAAATGCTGCTCAGCTAGCGCCATTCGACGGCCAACACCGCGGTTCCTGGTGTGTCCGCTGTGCCGTGCGTGTGATCATTGCTTTGTCCGGAGCAAGTATGGTGGGTCTGACAAACCGGTGTCAATGTGTTCTTTTTTCCATTTCCAGGAGTGTATGTTCTAAAATCAGTCGCAAATAAGATTAAGAATGAGTACGTAATGAATGTAGGTAAGCCAGAGAGGTTCATCAGTGATAATGGATCTCAATTTATATCAGAGTACCGGAAAAATACGTTGTGGGACCTTGAAATAAAACCTATATACATACCTAAGTAGCATCCATAACAAAATATTAGTGAAAGAGTTATGAGAGAACTAAATAGGCTGTTTAAGCCATACTGCTCTAGAAAACATCACGAGTGGGTAAATTACGTGGAAGAATTTGAGAGAATTATGAATGAAGTTCCTCATTCTAACACTGAAATATCGCCACAACAATTAATAGATGAAATGTCAGTCACCGAAATGAAAAAATATAATGACTACTAAACCCCATGGGGTAATAACGTTCTTTGTATTGGTAGCTAACTGACGATTACCAGGTGCCCGAGTTAACTGACACATACTTCATTTCCCTTTCGTGCTGTTAGTTCTTCCCCTTCTTTCACTCAGAACTATTATCTGTCTTCTCTAACGTTCTTCACTACCAAGGTTAAGATGAGCAAACTTCTTACACTGAATGTTACATACAGGAACAAGCTATGACAAAAACAAAGTAACCCAGCAGAAAAAAATTTGCATAGCACGGGTAAAAAACAAACATTACTGCTATTATGTTGACAGGTCAGAGTATAAGAAATGAAGACTTACAGATACAACAGCAAGAGAACACAGTATACAGGGTGTTACAAAAAGGTACGGCCAAACTTTCAGGAAACATTCCTCACACACAAAGAAAGAAAATATGTTATGTGGACATGTGTCCGGAAACGCTTACTTTCCATGTTAGAGCTCATTTTATTACTTCTCTTCGAATCACATTAATCATGGAATGGAAACACACAGCAACAGAACGTACCAGCGTGACTTCAAACACTTTGTTACAGGAAATGTTCAAAATGTACTCCGTTAGCGAGGATACATGCATCCACCCTCCGTCGCATGGAATCCCCGATGCGCTGATGCAGCCCTGGAGAATGGCGTATTGTATCACAGCCGTCCACAATACGAGCACGAAGAGTCTCTACATTTGGTACCGAGGTTGCGTAGACAAGAGCTTTCAAATGCCCCCATAAATGAAAGTCAAGAGGATTGGAATGTATACCGCAGAGACAGGCTGGACAGTGAAGGGGGAGGCGTGTTTATAGCGATAAGAAGTGCAATAGTATCGAAGGAAATTGACGGAGATCCGAAATGTGAAATGATTTGGGTGAAGGTCACGGTTAAAGCAGGCTCAGACATGGTAATTGGATGTCTCTATAGGCCCCCTGGCTCAGCAGCTGTTGTGGCTGAGCACCTGAAGGATAATTTGGAAAATATTTCGAGTAGATTTCCCCACCATGTTATAGTTCTGGGTGGAGATTTTAATTTGCCGGATATAGACTGGGAGACTCAAACGTTCATAACGGGTGGCAGGGACAAAGAATCCAGTGAAATTTTTTTAAGTGCTTTATCTGAAAATTACCTTGAGCAGTTAAACAGAGAACCGACTCGTGGCGATAACATATTAGACCTTCTGGTGACAAACAGACCCGAACTATTTGAAACAGTTAACGCAGAACAGGGAATCAGCGATCATAAAGCGGTCACGGCATCGATGATTTCAGCCGTAAATAGAAATATTAAAAGAGGTAGGAAGATTTTTCTGTTAAGCAAAAGTGACAAAAAGCAAATTACAGAGTACCTGACGGCTCAACACACAAATTTTGTCTTAAGTACAGATAGTGTTGAGGATCAGTGGACAAAGTTCAAAACCATCGTACAATATGCGTTAGATGAGTATGTGCCAAGCAAGATCATAAGAGATGGAAAAGAGCCACCGTGGTACAACAACCGAGTTAGAAAACTGCTGCGGAAGCAAAGGGAACTTCACAGCAAACATAAACATAGCCAAAGCCTTGCAGACAAATAAAAATTACGCGAAGCAAAATTTAGTGTGAGGAGGGCTATGCGCGAGGCGTTCAATGAATTCGAAAGTAAAGTTCTATGGTTAGTTAGGTTTAAGTAGTTCTAAGTTCTAGGGGACTGATAACCACAGCAGTTGAGTCCCATAGTGCTCAGAGCCATTTGAACCATTTAAAGTTCTATGTACTGACTTGGCAGAAAATCCTAAGAAATTTTGGTCTTATGTCAAAGCGGTAGGTGGATCAAAACAAAATGTCTAGACACTCTGTGACCAAAATGGTACTGAAACAGACGATGACAGACTAAAGGCCGAAATACTAAGTGTCTTTTTCCAAAGCTGTTTCACAGAGGAAGACTGCACTGTAGTTCCTTCTCTAGATTGTCGCACAGATGACAAAATGGTAGATATCGAAATAGACGACAGAGGGATAGAGAAACAATTAAAATCGCTCAAAAGAGGAAAGGCCGCTGGACCTGATGGGATACCAGTTCGATTTTACACAGAGTACGCGAAGGAACTTGCCCCCCTTCTTGCAGCGGTGTACCGTAGGTCTCTAGAAGAGCGTAGCGTTCCAAAGGATTGGAAAAGGGCACAGGTCATCCCCGTTTTCAAGAAGGGACGTGGAACAGATGTGCAGAACTATAGACCTATATCTCTAACGTCGATCAGTTGTAGAATTTTGGAACACGTATTATGTTCGAGTATAATGACTTTTCTGGAGAATAGAAATCTACTCTGTAGGAATCAGCATGGGTTTCGAAAAAACGGTCGTGTGAAACCCAGCTCGCGCTATTCGTCCACGAGACTCAGAGGGCCATAGACACGGGTTCACAGGTAGATGCCGTGTTTCTTGACTTCCGCAAGGCGTTCGATACAGTTCCCCACAGTCGTTTAATGAACAAAGTAAGAGCATATGGACTATCAGACCAATTGTGTGATTGGATTGAGGAGTTCCTAGATAACAGAACGCAGCATGTCATTCTCAATGGAGAGAAGTCTTCCGAAGTAAGAGTGATTTCAGGTGTGCCGCAGGGGAGTGTCATAGGACCGTTGCTATTCACAATATACAGAAATGACCTTGTGGATGACATTGGAAGTTCACTGAGGCTTTTTGCAGATGATGCTGTGGTGTATCGAGAGGTTGTAACAATGGAAAATTGTACTGAAATACAGGAGGATCTGCAGCGAATTGACGCATGGTGCAGGGAATGGAAATTGAATCTCAATGTAGACAAGTGTAATGTGCTGCGAATACATAGAAAGATAGATCCCTTATCATTTAGCTACAAAATAGCAGGTCAGCAACTGGAAGCAGTTAATTCCATAAATTATCTGGGAGTACGCATTAGGAGTGATTTAAAATGGAATGATCATATAAAGTTGATCATCGGTAAAGCAGATTCCAGACTGAGATTCATTGGAAGAATCCTAAGGAAATGCAATCCGAAAACAAAGGAAGTAGGTTACAGTACGCTTGTTCGCCCACTGCTTGAATACTGCTCAGCAGTGTGGGATCCGTACCAGATAGGGTTGATAGAAGAGATAGAGAAGATCCAACGGAGAGCAGCGCGCTTCGTTACAGGATCATTTAGTAATCGCGAAAGCGTTACGGAGATGATAGATAAACTCCAGTGGAAGACTCTGGAGGAGAAACGCTCAGTAGCTCGGTACGGGCTTTTGTTAAAGTTTCGAGAACATACCTTCACCGAAGAGTCAAGCAGTATATTGCTCCCTCCTACGTATATCTCGCGAAGAGACCATGAGGATAAAATCAGAGAGATTAGAGCCCACACAGGAGCATACCGACAACCCTTCTTTCCACGAACAATACGAGACTGGAAAAGAAGGGAGAACCGATAGAGGTACTCAGGGTACCCTCCGCCACACACCATCAGGTGGCTTCCGGAGTATGGATGTGGATGTAGATGTAGATGTAGAGGTCAGGAGAGCGTGGAGGCCATGGAATTGGTCCGCCTCTACCAATCCATCGGTCACCGAATCTGTTGTTGAGAAGCGTATGAACACTTTGACTGAAATGTGCAGGAGCTCCATTGTGCATGAACCACATGTTGTGTCGTACTTGTAAAGGCACATGTTCTAGCAGCACAGGTAGAGTATCCCGCATGAAATCATGATAACGTGCTCCATTGAGCGTAGGTGGAAGAACATGGGGCCCAATCAAGACATCACCAATAATGCCAGCCCAAATGTTCACAGAAAATCTGTGTTGATGACATGATTGCACAATTGCGTGCGGATTCTCGTCAGCCCACACATGTTGATTGTGAAAATTTACAATTTGATCACGCTGGAATGAAGCCTCATCCGTAAAGAGAACATTTGCACTGAAATGAGGATTGACACATTGTTGGATGAACCATTCGCAGAAGTGTACCCGTGGAGGCCAATCAGCTGCTGATAGTGCCAGCACACGCTGTACATGGTACGGAAACAACTGGTTCTCCCGTAGCACTCTCCATACAGTGACGTGGTCAACGTTACCTTGTACAGCAGCAACTTCTCTGACGCTGACATTAGGGTTATCGTCAACTGCACGAAGAATTGCCTCGTCCATTGCAGGTGTTCTCGTCGTTCTAGGTCTTCCCCAGTCGCGAGTCATAAGTTGGAATGTTCCGTGCTCCCTAAGACGCCGATCAATTGCTTCGAACGTCATTCTGTCGGGACACCTTCGTTCTGGAAATCTGTCTCGATACAAACGTACCGCGCCACGGCTATTGCCCCGTGCTAATCCATACATCAAATGGGCATCTGCCAACTCCGCATTGCACTGACTGCAAAACCACGTTCGTGATGAACACTAACCTGTTGATGCTACGTACTGATGTGCTTGGTGCTAGTACTGTAGTGCAATGAGTCGCATGTCAACACAAGCACCGAGCTCAACATTACCTTCCTTCAATTGGGCCAACTGGCGGTGAATCGAGGAAGTACAGTACATACTGACGAAACTAAAATGAGCTCTAACATGGAAATTGAGCGTTTCCGGACACATGTCCACATAACATCTTTTCTTTATTTGTGTGTGAGGAATGTTTCCTGAAAGTTTGGCCGTGCCTTTTTGTAACACCCTGTATAGTCACAAGACACCAGGAACATTTTAATGCGCGTAACAAAAACATGTCATACAATATGTAGTGGAACAATTTTTAAATATTTACAACAGCGATAAACAATCATCTACGTCTGAAAACATTTTAAGAATAGGATAGCTAGATGAGGGCTATTATATGTTACACAGATGAAAAATGCATAAAATTTAGCTGCAGGCCGCAGAAGAAGACGACGCTAACCCAGGTGATTAAATATGACAATGTACAAAGAAACAATTCTGGTAGAAAAAAGTAATGGAAATAACTTAATGTTGTCTTGAGATGACGTACGAGGTGTGGCTAGAAAAAAACCGGACTAGTACTGGTGAAACAATAAAACGAATGCAATAAGGCTGAAAGTCGCGTGGCCTGTCACGTGACTCTCGCTCCGCCTACTGCTCCAGTTTCATCTGCCTCCTGCACTCAGTCTGCCCGTGGCGTCTGTTTTAAGTAGTTGACGTTTTGTCTGTGCGTCGGAAAATGTTGAGTGTACAGAAAGAACAGAGTGTTAACATCAAATTTTGTTTCAAACTAGGAAAATCTGCAAGTGAAACGTTTGTAATGTTACAACAAGTGTACGGCGATGATTGTTTATCGCGAACACAAGTGTTTGAGTGGTTTAAACGATTTAAAGATGGCCGCGAAGACACCAGTGATGACACTCGCACTGGCAGACCATTGTCAGCAAACATTGAAAAAATCGGTAAACTTGTTCGACAAGATCGCCGTTTAACAATCAGAGCGGTGTCTGAGTTAACAGGAGTTGACAAGGAAAGTGTTAGGCAGATTCTTCATGAAAATTTCAACATGAACAAAGTGTGTTCAAAAATGGTTCCAAAGTGTCTCACAATTGAACAGAAGGAACGCCGAAGAATGATTTGTTCTGACATCCTGGAAAACATTGAAAGTGATCCCACCTTCTTACAAAATGTTATTACTTGCAATGAATCGTGGTTTTTTACTTACGATCCCGAAACTAAACGCCAATCGATGCATTGGAAAACTCCTGGTTCTCCACGACAAAAAAAGCACGAATGTCAAACTCGAAATTCAAGGCAATGATGATTGGTTTTTTTTTGACATCAAAGGGATTGTGCACATTGATTGGGTACCAGAGGGGCAAACAGTGAATCAGCATTACTACATTAGCGTCCTGGCTACCCTACGTGAGCGAGTACGGAGAAAACGGAACGATTTATGGAGAAAAAAGTCATGGATCCTTCACCAAGACAATGCCCCAGCTCACAGTGCGTTGTCAGTGAAGACGTTTTTGGCAAAACACAACATTCCCATCTTAGATCATCCACCCTACTCACCTGATTTGGCCCCCTGTGACTTTTTTCTTTTCCCTAAAGTCAAGTCAGCTTTGAAAGGAACTAGATTTGAGACTGTTGAAGCAGTAAAAGAAAAAGCGACGGAAGTAATGTATGGACTTACCGAAAATGATCTGCAGCATTGCTATGAACAGTGGAAAATTCGTATGGAGCGGTGTAGAGACCGAGGAGGAGAGTACATTGAAGGAGATAACATGAAATTGTAAATAATTGTAAATAAATGTTTTTTCCAGCATCAGTCCGGTTTTTTTCTAGCCGCACCTCGTACACTTGTGTCAAAATAGACATATCGTTGCTCTTTAGTGAGAAGTGGAACGGCAAAGTGGTTTCCACTATAATGAATTATGATACACTGATAGGCTAGGAATAGTCCTGCCAAAGAGGTTTATGCTAAATGGAGAGTTATGGTTATTAGGCGATAGGGAAGTCTGCCAATTACTTTCGACGAGAGAAAAGAGGTAAACAGGGAATTACAGATTTGGCGACAGAAAAGTCGGCCAATTGTGTGCATAGAGGGAGAAAGGAGAAGTGTGGTTATAAGGCGACATGAAAGTTGGCCAATCATTTATGAAGAGAGAGGGAGGAATGACAAAAGGCGACGTGTAAGTCGGGCGTTAAGTAGTATTTATGGGCGAAGTGGTTTCTGCCAACTATTTTATGAAATACAAAGGAGTAGGCAGATTGTTCACATAAGTCACAACAATTACATGGAATTCTCATAAAAGGCATAAACTTAGTAAATAAAGTTTAAATAGGTTTCAAAGAATAAATCTTTTGGGGTTTCGGCTAGTCAGTCAGGACGTGTCCGATGCCGCGCGGCTCCTCTCAGCTTGCCCGGCCATTGCCGCTCCCATCATTTAAACATTTTTTAAAAAAGATTTTTAAATTTTAACTACCGCTTTCACCAGATGACAGTATATTGGACGTGGATGGTGGGGAGTGGCTACAGAGCAGTGTTCAACGTTACTATGTTATAAATAGCATTGCCTGAGGATGCACCGATAAGTGGTGTGAAACCGGTCGCGGATTTAATAAAAATCATTCATACAGCCAGTGCGGAATTTTCTTTGGAAAAATGTCGAAGTTTGGCTGCGGTTGCTCGCCCTACAAAACAACTGGTTAGTTGAGAGTTCTCATTCGTCGATGACGATCAAATTAGTCTTTTCAAAGTCACATATAATAACATATCTACATTCGTATGTTCGTCATTTTAGGTTGCCAGTGCGAATCGTCTTATAACCGAACCCTAGACCATCAGGGACTAAAGTTGTTCTCGTAAAACGACGGTATATGAACAAAGTAACCCACTCGCATACAGTGCAGTATGCTGTAACTCCTTTCGGAAAATTGATGTAAAGGTCTACTCACGGCTACAAGAAATTAACTGCTCATTTGGAAAGGGGATACAAAAGTCGGTTGATAAGTATGAGTTAAAATATAAGAATTTTGCCATTAATTCCTAAAAATCTGGAAACTGCCTTATATAAAAAGCTTTTGCCTCTTGTGACGAAGACCTACGCGCAAGGGAACAAATTTCTTTTGATAACCGACGCGTTATTAGCATAAGCAAATCCACAGCTATATGACGAGATTTTTTTTTTTAAGTGGTGGAGTATTGGCACCGATCAGTATTAAAACGATTCCGCCCAAATGTACTCCTACAGTGAACCCAGTGGCACCTTTTTTCATAATCAGGCAAAGAATTTGATCGAAAAGCTACAAAACTGCTCTTATCTCATCGAGAGAGAATAAGAAATCAAATCCCGAGAAGAATGCATCACAATACGTTCCACTGTACATCACCAGCTATCCTCGCCATCATATGGCGAAATGATGCGTTACGCGTGCCAAACTGTCCAATGAGAGAGAATCTTTTATGAATGTGAACGAAGTTTGTTTTTCTATAGAAACTTTGAAACAACAATACAACTGTAAAAACCCTGCGTTTGCTACGTATGCAAGATGCGGAAAAAATTACTGCACCCCTGTTTTTACGGAATCACCCAAGGACTTGTATATCATCAACTGTGAAATAATAATAGTATCTAATTTTATATACTAAGTCCTCATTTATGCCTTACAAATTATCCTTTGCCCTTCCTTTTCATACCTCCTACGAAAGTATTAACAAATACAATATGTTGAGCTTTATTTCAGGTTATTTGCAATTTTTTAAACCCATAAAACTGAAAAGAAAAAAAAAATAGAATCCGCGCATAGTCACTCGACCTCATCGACTCGCGGTTTACAGGGTCACGGAGAAATTGAAAAAACTGAAGCGGCAGGCGCATGAATCCAGACGCAAATCATCCCACGAAAGTCTACTTGCAAAGTTTCAAGAAACAGCCTCAACTGAGAATTCTGCAACCTCACACTTAACGCTCTCGTACGGAGCGCGCTGGCAAGAGTAATTATGGGGCGCGCTGTTGTATTTAAGGAATTGTTTTTCATGTTTTTAATACGCGAATGGAACGGATTGAATCCTAACATGTCGTAATATTGAAAATATCGTGCGCCGCGCGCTTCAAAGTGGTTTGCAGATGTAGAGATCAAAATCAGCCAAGGTACAGAACAGTTTGCGCACGGCGGAAGCTGTAGTGTGTGAAACAGGCCTAAAACATCAACAAATATTTCTCTAAATGCTGCGTACTTTCCATTTCAATGTGTTGCGGTTTAGTGACTTTGGCGTTGCCTTGGAAATCCTTGCAGAATGAGTATTTAAACTCAGCCACCGCAGCGTGCGGTGGACAAAACATTTGTTGACGTTCTAAACTTCGTCGAAACACAGGCCTGTCCCATGATTAGCCTCCAAACCGTCTTTTAACAAGTCCGCTGAAGCTGGACGCGTGACAGACCTTTAACCGCCAGGGCAGGCCATCCTAAGGCGTAGGCGCGGCGCTCTGCTGTTGCCGCCAGGTGCCACACGGTAGGTAATGCGTAGAGGGTTACGTTTAAATTCTGGTTTGTGAGTGGACCAAGAAGGCAGAAGGTGCTCCTTTTCTCTTCTTTTCTTATCACACCACTGTCTGCGCCACTCACGACTGGTACTCTGACATAGCGTCGGCCGCGCCATTCGCTCAGATTTGGGATTTGGTGTCGCAATCCTAATGCAGGTTGATCTTCGAAATTTGTGAAAGAAGCAAATGATTCGCAGCTCTGAAATTTCCAGAACCATGTACGTTTATGCTTACACAGGGAAAGACTTCACTTAAATGGTATTACACAAAACATTAGTAAAATCGATGATTTGTGACATAAAAATGCGTAATAAATAGAAAAATAAAATAACGTTTTACTGTTTGCAGATGACAAGCTGTAGACTGTGTAATAGCCCTAGAGCTACTAGCATACGCACCCAATAGTTTCGTGTGAGGTATGTAAACAAATGCAGACATCCACTTTATTTCCAAATGTACTACAAAACTAGAACCTTTAGCCATAAATAAACAACATAATTGCACTTCAAGTCAGTGCTACATGTCTCAACCCTCTACTGTGTGCAAACCAATGTAAAATACTTAACAATAATCGCTCGTCTTAACAATTTTGGAGAGGAAAAATAAACAAATATACCCACAGACGATAGCACAAAAAGCGCTAAAACATGTCAGGGTGAGAAACAAAACTACTAAGGGGTCTTGCATAAGGTGAAATTCCTCTCTAATTATCTCATACTCGATGCGATTTCTCGCGTAAAGCAGCCGAAATGAACGGTAAATAGGTCACTGTACCCTATGGCCTGAGGCTTTCTGATTAAGATTACATCAAAGAGGAGGAGGAGTCGTAGCCAGCTACTACGTCATGGGGTGACTTCTTTTGCAGACAGTTTCAGACAAAAGCCCATCTCTGAACGGCAGCGTACCGCACATTTCTTACGCGAAAATTACACACACTTCCTCAACAGACATTATTCCGGTATCATACAAACTACAACTTGTTTCCAGTGCTTTATTTATTATTTATTGCGAGTTCCGTTGATCCAAATATCACAGAGTTGCTAGGACATGGATCGAGTCAGTATTATCACAATATTTACAATACAATTAAGTGCAGTGTGATTGTTTCAAGACAAAAATCATAGCAGCTAATGTTAATCATCGTACATGAACAGAAACAACCATTTTTATACATACACTGCGGGTCATTCATATTAATAATAGTTGACATTTATGTTTGCGTTAAATGGCTGAATCATTTATACAATAAAATGCTACAGAAAAACTTGCTCATTTGCACTAAAAAATAATTAATTGAATAGAATGAACTCTGTAGTAGGTAGTCCTTCAATCTGTTCTTGAATTTCTCTACGTCAAGAGCAACACTTTTGATGTTTCTAGGTAGAGCACTGTAAACTTTGATGCCCGAATAGTTCGCTCCTTTTGTACAAGGGTAAAGTTTGACTGGTTACTATGTAAGCCCCCTCTTGATACTGTATTGTAGCTATGATATTCATGATTGATTTTGAAGAGAGTGATTTTTAGTTATGAGACATGCAAGAGAGAAGAGATACTGAGATGTCACTATAAAACATGGTGATTTCCGAACGAATTCCTGCACGGGTGTTTTGGATGCACACTGCTTCTGATGCTTACTGCTATCTACTGAGCCTTATTTTATTTTATTTTTTGCCTTGGGCATGTTACCCCAAATGATGATGTCGCAAGGCAACAGTGCACGGAAATATCCTAACTATCGGCGTCCTTATGTGTAGATGGTACAATTATGCGTAAAGCAAAACCTACAGAGTGAAGTGCTTAAGATATGGTTTGAACAAGGTACCCACCCAGCAACTTAACAGAGTACTGTAACAAAAGAAAAGAAAGAAAAGGTTATCTCGTAAGAACCACGGCAAGTTCGCGTTAAAGTCCAGGCGGCCGTCTGAAGATGAATTTACTGGTTTCATAAAAGCCTATGTCTTAGTCAACAAAATTTGAGCTGATTGCGACGTTTTCCAAACTAGCATAACTGTGCAGATATCCTCGCACAGTAATAGTGGATGCGAGAAATCAGTTAGCGGATACAGGGAATATAAAATTACGTAATTTCGCTACTGGCGTACTATTATTTACACAGCGAAAGTGCATAATAATAGTTCAGTCAATTGTGAACAACTACTCGTCTCTCACGGCAAGTGAAATGGAATGTAGAGGGGTAGGGGTTGCCAATTACTCGGAGCGAGATAACGGTACGCCGCGATGAGTCGGGGGTGGGGGAGGGGGTTGCAGGACTCCCTGCCAGCCGCCGCTTCGGCCGCCAGTCTGTTTGTCAGCCGTCCGTTAAGGACAGAAGCTCCGCAACAAGCAGAAGACGATGGACCGGCAGCCCGCGATGCTCTGCCGTTTGGCGCTCGGCGTAGGACGGCTCAGGAGGCTGACCAGGGATGGGTGCAGCCCGCAAGGTAAACACCCACCATTCTATCGTTGTTTGTCGTAACTGTAGCGTCATTAGTAAAGTGTGTGTGTAACAAAATTCACAGAAAAGATCTCTTTTTGGATGTGTGCGTTCAGGGAACCCCTCGCACTGGGTTATGCGCTCTTTACGGCTAGGTTTTGAACTGCAGGTTTTTTCATTCATCCGTCATTTGCTTAGCAAACTGCACGAACTCTTCAAAAGACCGTGGGAGGCGGGATAGAATCGTGTGGGTGGTGTGACAAAACGCGTACTATACGTCTTTTACAAAGCAAAAATCTACGACTCTGCTTGAGATACATATCAACAATTGAACTCATGGCTTAAAGACAACAGGCTGCTTCTTAATTGAAAAAAGACAGTTGGACCAACTTTCGTACTTCCATCAACCATACCGGTGGACAATAATAACGTAGAATTTGGCCATGAAACTAAATCCTTGGGGGTTTCTGTAACTGACACCCTTGCTTGAAAAAAGGCACGTAGATTTAACTAGCACAAAACTCAATGAAGTATGTTTTATGATCAAATCAATAAGAAATGTTACAAACATTAGTACACTGTATTATGTTCTTCCCCACTCGATGCTTGGTTATAGGATTATTTTTTGGGAGCAAAGTAAATCACTATTTAAGAAGCTGAATATATGGTCCCTTCTGTGCCAATACATACTTGCAACATTACAGTTCACTACGAAAAGCATTAACCAACTTGACAGAAATATAGATTATCACGATCATGACAAGTTCCAAAACCTCTTTAAGAGTAATTCCCCATTCAATAAATTTGCACATTAATGGTGTTAAATGTATGGGAATACAATTATATAATCTTCCAGCATCAAGAAACTCAAATCTGACCCGTAGAAAATAAGCACAAGTAGGCTATATCAAGACAGTCATCAATTACGTTAATATCATACACATCTTACGCTATCCATTGAAATAAAAGTAAATGAATTTAACAATGTTACTGTTGGAGTTTACAGGTCATCTTGCCAAGTCTTGCAGCACATAATAAACCATCTTAAGTTGTAGCTATTAGAACCTCTGCTGTATAGGGAAAAAGAACACTACCAATGTTCCTGCCTGCTGTTTGTAAAGAGCCAATAGCAAAAATTGTGTGAAAATACTGTATGATATTCAAATTGTGTATGTTGTAATATGTACCAACAAAAAAAATTTCATTTGCGAACTTGGCAGATTTTCTTGTTTTCTCCGTTAACTCACTCAGTACCGTACCTCACGTTTATGATACAGCCACTGTACCTTTTATGAAACAAATAATAGGGCAATTGGTTTAAAAACGGTTGATAAATAGGTATAAACTAGTACAGGAAAAATTATTTAGGCTGCGAACTTATTAAATTCTTACAAATTGCTAAGCACTGTACACAGCTGAGAACGAGCAAGACCCTGACTGTGGTTCATATTCCGTATTACAAACACATAAAATTGATCAGTTCATAGATTTCTTTTATGGCCCTACTATAAAATGGGCTATCAAACAGCTACACACTTTTACGAGACGTCTTAAATGCACGTACCGAGCAGGTTTCCATATGGTAATTTATGTGACTTGAGAGAATTCTCTTTGTGTGAAGTACCAGTTTTTGTGAGTCTGCGCCTTTGCATCCTACGTCCTGGTGGTTGCAAAAGCATGCAAGGGTTGTAGTTTAAGTCTTCTCACATGTACGTCATCACGTTTTTGGTATCGTTTGTAACTATTGCATACTTCGTGAGGTGGGAAAGAAGTTCATCTTTTGATGAATTGGCAAAGCAGTACGGGGTGCTATTGGAGCATTGTTGATAGGGTGCACGTTTTCCTGGTCACGAAGATATTATAATGCTTTTATATTGACTGATGTAAAACCGCTACTAACGCAAGCAGAGGGAACTTCTTGAAGTTTTGTGGATCTACGAACAGCATGTGACACCACCACCCAAATTACAGCGCGGAATAAATTACTTCTTGTACGCTACTTGTACCGCTACCGATAGGCAAACTTCAGTCAGTCAACGTTTATTGTCACAGATTGTTGAAGTAGGTCTTAAATAATTTCGTAGATTCGTCCAGAAAAGAAGTCCTTGGATTCTTAAACTCCGTAGTAGCTTCGACCTCATCAGAATTTCTGTTACACTCTACCCTATTAGACATGTCATTACATGTGTGCGATGGTCATGGGAGCACCTCTTGCAATTATGTCTTAAAATGAAGAAGTCAAAGAGTATGTGGATACTTGCAAGCAAAGTACCAGCACCTTTTTAAATGTGTAACTGCTGTGATATTTATTACTTTTATTTATTTAATTATTCTTTACCGCTGGTAAGCTGATGTTTTTCTGATGAGATTCTTGGGTGCTTCTTAGAATTATAAGGGCCGCGACCAAATTACTCACCATTGTCTATAGTGCGTGCAACGCCGTGACTATGGTTCTCATACCGTATTGCAAACATGTAAACACGCAGATGCAATATTTGTTTCTAGCTCCATTTACCTTGTGACATTAAGTCTGACTTGAATACAATGTATAAACAATACAGAAAACAGGGCTACACTTAACAGTCAAATAGAAGGTTATTTGTGGATGCACGTCAATGCAAGCTACTGAGGTATGGTTTATTTTGCTGGTTAAATTCGCCACCCAGCAAAAGCCGTTGCATTGCACAAAAAAGAATTTAAGAGCCAAGGAAGGTACAGCATCTTGATCTTCATGGACCTCCATTGAAAAAAGGTTTATATTCTTCAGTCCCCATGCCTATATACCTTAGAAACAAAGATGTATATAAGGAAAATCACAGATAACAACAGCAAGATTGGTCCAAAAATCCGATAATACAACACAAGGAATAATCACGATTTTCATGTGCAGTTTGCACATACAACACTAAAACAAAAACGTCACCTGCAAGCAGCAAGAGATCTGTACAAGAAACTACTTAAAAAAAATTAAGGCAGTAACTGGTTTGCATACCTCCAAAACTGCAGCGAGTTACTGCTTGGTACAGAATTGCTTCTATAGTGTTTATGAGTTTTTTCTATTATGTAAATATGTGAAAGAAATTAAATTGCTTGTACAGTTAAGCCCAAAATAAGGAACATGCATGTATACATTTGTGTAGTCTATGTATGAGAGTGGGGGAACACAAGTCCATGGCATACCATCCTGAGGTCACCACCATCTACGGCTTCTGATTGTGCGTGACGAAAATCTTTGTGTTTATCTTATTACGCAGTACATTTACATGCTCTTCCCACATAAGACCCTTTTCTATGGCAGTTCCTATGTATTTTATACTGTTTACTTCTTTAATTGTCCCTCTATTCATTTTAATGTTTACATTATACACACTGTTTATTTGAAAAACTACATTTATTGCTTTAGACTTATTTATAAAAGACAGTTTTGTTTTAGCTACTTGTTTTCATTTTCATTATTTGGGTGTGCTGCCTTTGCAAGGCTTCTTTTCTTTATCAGCTGCAGAGATAATTGTTGTGTCATAGGCATACATTATAACTTCATGCTTCACATAGTTTAGAAACTCATTTACGTAGAGGAGTAATAGTGTTTGTCTGAAGATAGAATCATGTGGCATACGCATTTTAAAACTTGTGGAACAATGTTTCATGACTAAGCGATTCCAAATCTGATTTCAGTTTTTCTGCATCACATCATATTTCTGTAATAATCAGGTCTGAAGTTCTAGCAGAAATCACGTTTTTTCTTTTTTTTCTTTTTTTTTCTTTTTTTTCCTAACAGGGAACATTTTTTAATTCAGTTGAAAATAAATGATTTATTCTGCAACCTTGGATGGAATGACTACACACTAGATTCTAGTAGACAAGGGTGTATGTCACTTAACACACAAATATCACAATTTAATTCTCCTTAGCTGATTTCACTGCCTCAAGTCCCTTCTGAAATAAGGCAAAACTTTGTGTCTCCCACAATCAATGTCCTTCCTCTTTAACTTAAAACAGAGTCAGCCATCATGTTCGCACTGCACTTTCCCTGGTTCTCTCTTTCTCATCTACTTGATGTTCTGGCAGAACCATTCTCCTTGTTCTTCACTGACACTGGAAGGTTTACTGAGGAAACTTCAATATGTGAATGAAAAATATGAAAAAGTTGGCCACTAGCTCTTTAAACAAAATCCAAACTCCTTTTGGGATGCCGCACCTCAGTTGGTAAAAACAGAACCTTTATAGGATCACTTTGTTGTCCTCTTTTTCATGGGAGGGGGGGGGGGGAGGGGGTTAACATGAATCAGGTTGAAATTTGGGTTGCATACTAAGACAAATGGTTCCTTGATGGTGTGAAAAATTTAAGCAGTGCAATCAGTAGATATGGCTATATATGTCATTCATCAGAATCTATAGATGAACTATCTACATACTACATGGCCTAGTAGTGTAGTAGTAAAGTGCATGCCTGGAAACTGAGAGGCTTCGAATTTTCGTCAGATTATGGATTTTTAAGTCTTTGTTTTAACCTAGTCTTCGCCTCTCAATGATATAATAGTCACCAGAAACACCATGTGGTACAGGTTCCATGTCGAACTGTTAAGTCCCCTTTCGCTGGCTGGATAAATGGGTTAGGTTAGGGATACACAAGTTACCGAGTGGCATTCAATAGAAAAACTTGCACCAGCCCATTGAGCCACATGCAATTATTATCTATATAAATATTGCCCCCCCCCCCCCTTTCCCTGAATGGATTCGCTGTATTTTAAAACAAATTGTCCTTCATCAAATTTCTGATCTGTGCTAACACAAAGCTCCATTTTGTCAGTGTCTTGTGAGGTACTTTAGGAAATCTTGTTACCAAATACAGGAAACAATCATTATCTTTTGGAATAGCATTAGTGAACTGTTTCACTAATCCAAGTTTGATACGAAGAGCAGAGAATAGTATCTTGTTTGGTTGAACAACTGGTTCATTGCTGAAAGCTCAACTAATGTCAAACCCCAAATGTTGTCCAATAATGTCTTTCACATACAACCATTTTCACCACAGTTTTAAGGTTTTCACTGTCTCCATATGGTGTACTGAATGGGCAACAGGTATTGAGCCAAACAAATTTCCATTATGTAAAAGTAAACCTTCCAGGCAACGTTTTGATGAGCAAATGAACAGCCTGCAGAAGCTTGGGCCATAAGTACAGTTAAAGAAATTCAATAAACCCTTAATATCACCACAAAAAATGATGTAGGATTATTGTTTTAAAAATTTTACTAATTCCATTACTCTGTTCCTTTGCCAAGACTATGATGTTCTGGGTAGCTTTCGGCCTTGACCCAAGCAATTTGGCAGCACCTTCTGTCAGATTCATGTCATGTGTTAAAACATTTAGTTAATTTTGATTAAAAAATTCTGATGCAAATTTTTCTTCCGGCTTGTAATCATCACCATCATTGCCTCCAAAATAAGACATCTGCTTCATAGCTTCAAGAATGTTAGGTGGAATTGGAATAAGGAGAGAGATACTATGTACAACAGTTAAAAAGGCTGAACTGATTTTAGGGTAGTTTAGACTCTTCTTTCTTTTTGAATTATGACCTACAATGTTAACCATAGAAAAATAATGACCATATACGGTTATACGATTTAGCAGCTCCTTTGAAAACCACAGGGCCTGCAAGTGGCTTTTATTTCCCCTTCTCATTTTTGCGGTATCAGGCACTCGTGACATGTGACACGCCTTGTGTTGTGACCAGCTTTTATCCTGATCACCAAGCCTTATCCTAAAGCATGCGTAGCAGACATTTTTCACAAAGCTACATAGTCCTGCCCTTGTTTATCAATTATGTAGCTACCAAAAACATAACACAATATATATGGATTATTCAAATACTAGCTGGAACTCATTTCTATTTAACCGCATAACTACATTTAACAGCAGAAATATAACCTCACAACACTATAACACATCAACAATGAAAGTTTCCCATTTAGCAGTGTGATCAACTACCTCATCTTACTAGAATAAAATTACTCTTACTTGCAATTCTCTCTGCAGAACTTAGATTTCAACAAATAATGAGTTTAACTGATCTGTGGCAAAAACTGTATAACACAGAAAAACATTAATAGCAGAGGTGAAATCAGTATAAAAAAGTACTCCACGAACAGAAAAATTTACGGAAATTTCGAAAGTCCTGATGCAGAATGTTATATTGCTCCCACTAGAATGTTTGGTTTCTGTGCACTGTTTCCCACTCATAGTGCATGATTTAATTATTTCATAGCATTTCCCTCAAATCCCATATTGATTGAGTTTCAGCATTACTTTGGAATAATTCACATAGTCAATGCTTTTGACTGGTCCATGAAAATCTTCCAAGTCCTCTGTTGCCTGTCATGTAAACTAGAGTATATTCGACTTTATAAATCTGTTGAAACCATTATTATTGATTTTCCTTCTCTGAAACCATTTTAAATTTAGTTATAAAACTTAGTTCTACTCCTTACTGTCATTTCACAGATTTTTGCAAAAGTGCACATTGAAGGTACTGGCATGTAGTTTCCTGATTAACTTTTGTTTCTTTTCTTATATATTGGCTTTGTTTTACTTACTTTTAGCGAATTTCGACATATATCTTCCTCTACTGCAGCATTCAGCACATGTGTTGAATGCTTTAGTATTGAGGGAATGTGGAATAGTTGTAGGTAAAGAACTAGAATTCTCTCACATACAGATTTATTCACACTTAGCTTCTACACAGATACAAGTCCGGAGGCTAACTGCCGTTAGCGTCCAACATCCTGCCAAAAGCCCTCTCCTCAAAGATAGTACACTTACGCACAGAACAAATATCGATATTTATGGCGCTCTACACCACATAGCCCCCCCCCCCCCCCCCGCTCAGTATGGAGTACGTCCCTGTGAATGGGGGGGGGGGGGTGAGAAGTTAGGAAGGTAACGCACAGTTCTTCTGCATCAGGCGGAAGCGGTCGACTGGTAGGAGACTGGGGGGTGAAACCCGGTACGTCGACGGTGAAGTCAGCAAGCGACGCCGGTGGCTGAAGACGATGTCCCGTCCTGGAGTGGAGGTGTAGCACTTCGTCAGCCGGCAGGCGGAGAATCACCTTGCCAGAAGGCCTAACAAAGGCACGCAAATTGCCACACGCAGCACTTCTGCTCACTTTAAAGCGGCGCACCACACGAGATTCTGCACTTCCTCCCTCAATATTGTCACACGCGAGTACCACACACACCGTATCGGCATCTACGACAACAGATAATTTATGTATGTCATCAGGGTGCACATGTGTTGTGAATTCTTGGATGGCACCTGTACGAGCAATGGTAGGGAGGCAGGGAGGTGTGGGAAAGCCATGGCAGGGGGAAGCATCTGCTAAGAGGGGGGTGGCAGGTGCACTGGATTGCGCAGGAGACAACCTCGGGTGATCAGCTGACAGACGAGGGAGCGTGACCGAAGACAACGAGGAGCCAGCATGGATTGAACGGCGTGACAAAGAGCTGTCACACGAAGATGGTAACACAATGGTAGAATCCGAGTGGTTGGCAGTTCGACTGCGAGGGCTGTGAGGAGTGAAGCCCCGAAAAGATTGGCCACTCGAATTAGATGAACGCGGAGAAGGAGCAGTGCTCGGCAGAGAAGCATGCTGTGGAGAATCAATACCCGAATGCATGGTGTGGGAAGATGGATGGCCGCTCGAAGCAGGAGTGGAAGAAATAGGGGCAGACTCAGGGAGGTTCACCTGAGGCTGAAATCTGGTTTCACTCGGTTGAGTGAGACCGTGGTTACAGAGTCTTTTATGAGGAGATCCATGTTATTCTCAGAGCGTTTGACAACCTTGTAAGGACCTGTGTAGGGCGACTGAAGCGGGGCTTTGACTGAGTCATCTCTGAGAAACTCGTACTCACAAGAGTCTAGCGTGCGCGGTACGTACACGCGCAGAGGTGTATGAGCAGCCAGAGGTGGCGGCTGAATTTTGCTGCAGTGCAAGCGCACCCGCTCGAGAAGTGAAGGGAGTTCAGAGGGCCGTGGAAGTGGAGTTGGAGTGACTAATTCTCCAGGCAAAACCAGAGGTTGGCCATACACAAACTCGGCTACGGAACCCTTGAGGTCTTCCTCGAAAGTCGCACGAAGGCCAAGAAGCACGAAGGGCAGTGCCTCTGTCCATAGTGAGTCATGGCAACGCAGGGCAGACTTTAAGGTGTGATGCCATCGCTCGACAAGCCCATTGCTTTGGGGGTGGTATGCAGAAGTATGAATTTTGACAATACCACACATTTTACATAAGTCAGAGAAAACTGAAGACTCGAATTGTCGGAGTAATTACTGTCCAGCACAGAATTGTTGACTTGATTAGAAGCAACACAAGGATCCCCCACACGTCCACTAGGATGCACACTTGGTGTGATATTTGATGTTTGGCGAGCATTGAACACCTGTCGACTAGCCGGCGCGGAGGGATACACACGTGGCGGGAACTGATTCGAGTTTGAATTTACTACTGGATTTTCCAAAGTAGCAAAACCTCGCTCGATGCCACAAACTGTATTGAATTGTGTGTTCGACACAGGAGTAGGAATGTTCCGATCAACACTCTGTGGAGAACACGTGGGAAGGTCCAGGCTAACAAAGCCAGAGTCCACGACCGTTGGCGGTTGGAAGAAACTGGCGGCACTCGATGAATTCCACTGCATGTTCTGGCTGAAGGATTCCGAAGATTCTTGTGGCATGTCCACTACGATGGCAGGAGTGCTGGAGAGATGGTGCTGGAATCCGGGCGGCAGTGAATGCTGAAAGGCCATTGTCTGGAGCTGAACAAAGGCCCTCGCGATCGCGGAGAAACCCGACGCGGTAGGCGCGTAAATAACCTTCGGGCGGTAACTCGGGCACGTATTACACAAAAACGAGGTCACCAGTGAGGGAATATGGAATAGTTGTAGGTAAACAACTAGAATTCTCTCAGATACAGATTTATTCACACTTAGCTTCTACACAGATACAAGTCCAGAGGCTAACTGCCGTTAGCGTCCAACATCCGGCCCAAAGCCCTCTCCTCAAAGATAGCACACTTACACACAGAACAAATATCGATATTTATGGTGCTCTACGCCACAGTATCATTTCCTTGCATTCCTTTACAAGAAATATAACACCATCTAAGACAGATGAACATTTGATTTTTATGAATATGACACGGAAGGCAGATATCGAAATTCAGCTCAATTCACACAGCTGCACCTCAGTTTTTGTTAGGTCAGCTGATAATAGCAAACCCCCTTAAGCAAATTGCTCGAGTGCAATTATACTAATCGTTCAGTGATTATCACAAAACTACTTGTACTATTTGATCTGAAAAATGACTTCAACATGGCTTCTTTTCTTTGTTACAGTACTAGAAACTCAGAACATCACAGTAAAAATTCAAGTTACTGAACTGCTATGTGCTGTGTGTACGTACTCTTCGAAAGGACATGAAATGGCTCTCGATGCTCTGCGAGACTTTAAGGTAAATTTTTTGTTCTTCCATATAGACATTCAGTATACACGAGGTTAGAAAGCAAGCCTGCCTTAGGTCAATCAGTTGACCAACAAGATGTCACCAAGATATAAAAAGGCTTAAACTGACATTGCATTGTTTTATGAGTGCCCTGCTAGAAGAACAAATTACCTAGACAAATTATTTTCTCACTGTTTAATACATTCAATGGTTCATGACCAAAGCCCTTTTTTTCTTCCATTCATAGGTTACTCATGATCAACAGCATGGATTTGATGTATTAGTGAGTGAACTTCATAACACAGAAAATGTCGAATATCAGACAAGGCTGCTTTCTTTCATCAACTGCCTAACACTGGGCTGCCACAATGTCCACAAGCGTGTGCAGATCAGGAGACAATTTCTTGGTGAGTAATTATTTATTTGCATTACTAGCTGTCTTTGCTGTACAGTGAATGTGAGGCTTAAAAGAGCTGTAAAGAATTACCAATAAAAATTCATAGTATTATTACCCTGTTTGTTATCTCAAAACAGAAAAATGTTACATCTGAAACACACACAGTATGTTGCATATTCCTAGGTCGTGGGCTTGGACCAATCCTGAGTTCACTAAGTGCAACTGATGATAAGGAGCTACAGATGCAAGTTTCGGCATTCATTGATTACCAACACAGAGATGAGATGGAATTAGAATCAACAAAACAACTAAGTCATCATCAGTTGTTTGAAACAATATTCAAAAAGGTACACATTATTGTCCTTATTACTACTGATAAACAGAAATACTTTTGGTTGGTGTGTGTAACTTCCATTAGTAGAAGTACCCATGTGTATTGTGCCACAAAGAGAACAGTAATGAATTAATTTTTTTGTGTCTGTTAACAGATAGCAGATACATCACATGCTGTCAGGTTCTACTCCATGCTACAAAACCTTGCACAGCTAGATCCAGCAAATCCAAATGTGTAAGTTGTTACACCGTAAATTACAACTGAAACACTTAGCATAATGATTACCATATGATAAGTATAACTATGCATCCAATGTCTGTAACCCACTGATGTGTGCATATATTATATTACTATACCTTTCAAGTAAAATAATCAAGAAATTTACGTGATTTCAGGGACAGTGTGTGGGAAGCACTTGACTCACTTTCATCTGAAGCTATAAGACCTGGGTTGTCTATCCACAAAAAGCCAGCACACAGACAAAAATATCATGAAACAAGAGCTGACAGTATTAACAAAACACATTCTTATGATATACTTAATACATGCACAGTGTCTACGCAGACCGAGGTTGAATATACCAGAGAAGTAAGGCAACTTTGTGATGATGAGAAACAGCATCAGTTGTCACCATCAGAAGCAAAACTGTCATTCCCAGCACCACCTCCTCTCCCTCCTCCTCCACCTTGTCTGCCACTGCCACTTATTACAGTGGTGTCATCAGCTATTCCATCAGCTTCAGGGGTGCCATCACCTTCATCACTTGCAGGTTACAGTTCTCAACAAAAAAATCATGTGCCTCTACCTCCTCCAATTCCCAATAGTGACAGCTTTGAAACACTGATGTTACATAGGAGACATTCACTTCCAGCACATTTACCAGATTCTGCAAGTTTGTGGACACCAGTAAAAGACAAGTGTAACACCCTACCACTGCCCAGACGGAAGATGAAAACCCTAAGCTGGACAAAGATTCCAGTCTCTATGATAGGTAAGAAAAATAATGATTTACTCACTTCATGGTACTTTTAAGTTCATTACATATTTTTTATTGTTTACTGGTGGCAAACAGTTACAACAGAAGTCTAATTCTTTGCAGATGCATCAGTATGGACAGAAATGCAGAGTGAAGCAAAGAGTCTTAGAGTGGATTTCAAGCAAATGGAAGAACTGTTCTGTCAGAAAACTGCTACTGTGAAACATCGAAAGTCTTCTCCAGTAACATTTCCATTGCCAATAACTAAGATCACTTTATTGGAAACCAAGAGAGATTTGGCAGTAAACATTTATCTAAAACAGTTCAAATTGGGAGGAAAAGCAGTCATAGAAGTTATAAAGAACCTTCAAGGAGGTGACATAGGTCCTGAGAAACTGAAAGCTCTCTTGCCACTACTTCCCACAGAAAAAGAGGTAGGCCTAATGTATGACAGTTTAAATTTTAGATCATAGCAATTATTAAAACACAATACATACCATTCCAGGGAGCTCAAAATTTATACATTAAGAGGTTTATCCTATATGTTACAGCTGACTTCAGTCAGATCCTATTCTGGAGATCTGGATCGTTTAGGAGAGGCAGAGAAATTTTATCTTCAGCTATCAGAAGTACCTTCATTTGCCCTCAGGATTAGGGCAATGTTGCTTGTAAGTAGAAAGTCATGTCTCCATTATCAACATCATATTGCCAAAATAATAATAATAATAATAATAAATCCTGACTCATTTCTGTGCATCGATTAATTTGCAGAAAGAAGAGTTTCCTTCGAGAACATCTGAACTTAAAGAACAACTAAATGCCGTTGCAGATGCATGCAATAAGCTGAAGACTAATACACATTTGAAAGAATTTCTAGCACTAGTACTCCACCTTGGAAACTACATAAATGCTGTAAGTATTCATAATATTAATTTTTGTGAGAAGTAAATTGATACGTTACAAAAGGAATAAAAAATTGTAATGTACTGCATGTTTGTTCCAGGGAAGCTATGCAGGCAATGCAGTAGGCTTTACACTCAGTACACTGCCAAAGCTCCTAGAAATAAAAGCAAACAAACCAAGGCTGACTTTCTTGCACTATGTGGTAGAAGTTGCAGAAGCTAATGATAAGGGAATATTACAATTCACAGAAGATATGAGTAACATGAAAGAAATGGCAAGGTAAGAGTCTGTAACAGTCATAATGTTAAAACTGGCAATGCTTGGAGCTCTCTAATTATTAGTAGAAAATCTACTTATAAGAATTTCATTGTTTGGTTCTAGTATAAATAACAGCATTATAATGTAAAAAATTTACTCATCAAGTGACGGCAGGGGAACACACACACACACACACACACACACACACACACACACACAAGAATCAACTTTTCTGGCACAAGAGTTGAAGGGGAAGGAAGAAGGGTGATGGGAAAAGGACTGGAGAGGTTTAGCAAAAGGGGTACAATTCAGAATAGAAATCCAAACCTGGGTCAGGGGAGAGATTTAGCGGATGGGATAAAAAGGAAAACCTCCAATTGATTATTTTCATTGTTAAATAACAGAATTAAATATTTTGATGTGCTTATGCCTTAATTTCTGCTCTGTGTGTGTTTATTTTTGACGGTGTTCACACTAATTTTTTATAATATACTATGTACTTGAAATCCTGTTCATCTACTCCACACCTCTACTGCCATATCCATTGAATTTTTGACCAAATTAATACTAATTTTGACACACAGCATTTTCAACTTCACTTTTGCACTTTTTTGCTACATTTCTCAAAAATTACTGATCTTCCACCTATCATTTCCCCCTAAGCAACCTTATATCTATAAACATTAGCAAATAATTGAATAGGGCTCAATTTGCTTGGTCCAGTTTCGATCAATCATCTCATTTGTGTAACTTCACACTTTTTCAAAGGATATTGTTATAAAGTAAAACAGCAAAAGTGAAGCTGTATGGCATGAATGGCTGATGTTGACCCTGAAGTGCAAGTTCAGCCACCTAATGGGAAAGGTTTTCTCCATCATTCATGCTCGCAGGCATCTTTCCTTCACAATGTATGAGTGCTGTGTGCACCAGTACATTTGTTAAGCGTTGATGGCTGGAGAGGGGGAGGGAGAGAGAGAGAGAGAGAGAGAGAGAGAAAGAGAGAAGGAAGCCTACTCCTCTCGAAGAACACGAAGGGAGTTGCCGAGCTTAATGTCCCCATCAGATGGATGTATCTTTATCAACGGTGCCCCATGCCCTCATTTCATGAGAGACTGAGGAGAGATTTAATCCAGGATATTGGTGCAATGAGTGGTAATCAGATACTTTACGTCCCCACCCGTACATCTACTTCTACATGGCTGCTCTGAAAATTACTTGCAAGTGCATGGCAGAGTGTTCATTGAACCACTATGACAATAATTCTCTATTATTCCATTCTTGAACAGTGTGCTCAAAAAATCTATGCCGATGTCTTTCCGTGCGGACACTGACTTCCCTTATTTAATTATGATGATCATTTCTCCCTATGTAGGTCGGCGTCAACCAAATATTTTTGCATTCAGAGGAAAGAGTAGGTGTTTGAAATTTTGTGAGAAGATACTGCTGCAATGAGAAACACCTCTGTTTTAATGATATCCACCCCAAGTTATATCACGTCCATGACATTCTCTCCCCTGTTTCTCAGCAATACAAAACATGTTGCCCTTCTTTGAACATTCTCAATTTACTCTGTTAATCCTATCCCATAAGTATTCATAGCTGTGCAGCGATTCTGCAAACGAGGATGTGCAGTCTCTTTAGCAGATCTGTTGCATCTTCTAAGTGTTCTGCCAATAAGACGCAGTCTCTGGTTCACCTTCCCCACATTTCCTGTTTTCTTTCCAAAGTAAGTTGTTTGTAATTCCTAGGTATTTAGTTCAATTTTTGGGCTTTAGATTTGATTGCTTAATTATGTGACTGAAGTTTAACGGATTTCTTTTAGCACTCATGTGAATAACCTCACACTCTTCAGTATTTAGTGTCAATTGCCAATGTTTGCACCATACAGTTATCTTTTCTAAATTGTTCTGCAATTTGCTTTGATCTTCTGATGACTTTACTACATGATAAATGACAGCATCATCTGCAAACAATCTAAGACTGATGCTCAGATTGCCTCCTAAATTGTTTATACAGATAAGAGACAGCAGAGTGCCTTAAACACAACCCTGTGGAACACCACAAAATACTTCAGTTTTACTCAATGATTTTCTGTCAGTTACCACATACTGCGACCTCTCTGAAAGATAGCCACAAATACAGTCACCTGAGTGACACAACATTCCATAAGCACACAATTTGATTTCAAACAGCTTGTGAGGTACGGAGTCAAAGTCTTCTGCAAATATGGAATCAACTTGAAATCCATTGTTGACAGCACTCAACACTTCATGTGAGTAATGAACTATTTCTGTTTCACAAGAACTATGTTTTCCGCATCTGTGTCGGTTATGTGTCAACAGACAGTTCTCTTCAAGGTAATTCATGAAATTCAAACACCATATGTGTACCAAATTCTTGCTGCATATCAACGTTAACGATATGGACCTGTAACTTAGTGGATCACTCCTACTACCTTTCTCGAATATTTGTGTGACCTGTGCAACTTTCCAGTCTTTCGGTTTTGTTGAGCAAGTGATTGTACATGATTTTTAAATATAGAATTATTGGATTAATATACTCTGAAAGGGAACCAAGATGGAATACAGTCTGGACTAGAAGACTGGTCCCCCCTGCCAGAAACACAAAGGGAAAACTTTCAACAGTGTGCAGCAAATACAGGTGGTCACCCATCCGAGTACTGGCCAAGCTCTAGGGGAACCGGTGTTGTGTTATGTTAACCGGGGACCTAAAAACGACGGAGAGGCTCCGTCCCCACCGCAACCACAGTGGTCCACGACCCCACGACGACTACTGCAGTCTAGAGATGGGCAAAACTGTTCTATTCAGAGATCGGATCCGAACTGTTCACTCCCTGAAATGAACTAGGTCTTTTTCATGATTCATCACTCATTCACAATAGAAAATAAATGGAAGGCACATTGCCCTTTAAACTTGGTTTATTCCAGTACTATACCTGTATTTTGATCTTATTTGATCCTATTCTGAAGTAACACAGATAATGAGTAAGAATTTTGTATTGTTTATTGAAATTTCCACGATATGACAAAGTTTTTGATTATCGATTTATTTTGCACTATCGTGGTTTTTTGGGTGATCGGAAAATTTTGTAACTTGAGATTTACATTAACAATGTATTTGGCTATAATGTATTAAAATTTCATTAACCTCGTACAAATACATCCCAAGCCATATATTTTTAAAGTGAACATTTCCTTCCTAAGACGCCCAAAATTGCAAAATCCGTACTACAATTAGAAAAAATATATAAATTTGACTGTAAGACCAAAGTGCTGCACATAGCCTTATGCAGAATAAAACAAGGAAAATATTGGTGTATCACATTTTGTGATACGTTTATTGGTTCGCTCGTAATTAAAGTGTAAATTCGAGTGTCCATAATAAAAAATCCTATAGTAAGAGGAGTCGTCAGGAACCTCATCTGATCAGTTTAAACAAATAAAAATAAAATAAAAACAAATGATGTATACATAACATAATTATGTAATATACACATCGGTATTAGTACGAAGAACAATATCCAGTATAGACGAACTCTGATGCAGAGGCGCTGAGTCAAGCAGGTCGAGCCGCGAGCTGTATTGCTGCGTGAGCTGAGACCGCAGAGACCAGAGTGACACCTGAGTTGCTTTGCTCAACGCTCTGGCTAGAGTCGAGAACGGTGGGGTGAGCGTTGAGCGGGCGAGTTCCGAGGGTGGGGGGAGCGGTGAACGGCCACCAGTCACCCGCTCCGAGACAAATCGTCCGCTCTCTTGCGAGCAGGTTGTTGCAAGTAGTTCTTATGTTCTCCGCTAGGAGGCTCTCTGTCCTGTTGCTCGCATCAACTGCCCAGAGGGCAGGACGTGCGACTGAAACGATCGCCGACGGAGTGCGATGCTAAGGTGCGCCAGACACTGCACGCGGCAGAGGAAGCACAGAGACGGCACGGGATATGTGAAACACAAAATCCAATGGGGCACTGCACAATGCAGGCAGCCAAGGCGGAAGCAGGGCGGAGGCCGGCGCTGGCTGTGTTGTGTGGCGCGCAGTGTGCTCTGACCAGCAGAGGCCCCGCTGATATGCTCCGTCTCTCTCTCTCTCTCTCTCTCTCTCTCTCTCTCTCTCTCTCTCTGCTGTGGGAAACGTTTGGAGCTACCGTTCTTTTTTTCTGAATCACTGATTGTTCACTCCTTTGAAAGTTTCAACTCTATAAAACAGTTCAGGAGCGGATCCCCCATCTCTACTGCAGTCCACTTCACCCCTGCACCGCCCCACACCAAACCCAGGATTATTGTGCGGTTCGGCCCCCGGTGGACCCCCCCCAGGGAACATTTCATGCCAGACGAGTGTAACCCCTATGTTTGCGTGGTAGAGTAATGGTGGTGTACACGTATGTGGAGTACTTGTTTGCAGAGCAATCGTCGACATAGTGTAGCTGAGGCGGAATAAGGGGAACCAGACCGCATTTGCCGAGGCAGATGGAAAACCGCCTAAAAACCATCCACAGACTGGCCGGCTCACTGGACCTCGACACAATCTGCCAGGCGGATTCATGTCGGGGACCGGTGCCCCTTCCTACCCAGAAAGCCGTGTGTTAGACTGCATGGCCAACCGTGCGGGCAGAGGAACCGGTGTACCCAACTTGGCACAGCAATTGACTGTTATATACTAAATTTGATGGCGATCAGTGGTCTGTGCAAGAAATACAATTTTCTTAAACTCACTCCACAATACTGGAATGTTTGCTACTATGATTAGTTGATAGTTGTACTATATGCTTGTTGTTGTTGTGGTCTTCAGTCCAGAGACTGGTTGGATGCAGCTCTCCGTGCTACTCTATCCTGTGCAAGCTTCTTCATCTCTCAGTACCTACTGCAACCTAAATCGTTCTGAATCTGTTTAGTGTATTCATCTCTTGGTCTCCCTCTACGATTTTTACCCTCCACGCTGCCCACCGATACTAAATTGGTGATCCCTTGATGCCCCAGAATATGCCCTACGAACCAATGCCTTCATCTAGTCAAGATGTGCCACAAATTTCTCTTCTCTCCAATTCTATTCAATACCTCCTCATTAGTTATGTAATCTACCCATCTAATCTTCAGCATTCTTCTGTAGCAACACATTTTGAAAGCTTCTATTCTCTTCTTGTCTAAACTATTTATCGTCCATGCTTCACTTCCATACATGGCTAAATTCCATACAAATACTTTCAGAAATGACTTCCTGACACTTAAATTTACACTCAATGTTAACAAATTTATCTTCTTCAGAAACGCTTTCCTTGCCATTGCCAGTCTACCTTTTATATCCTCTCTACTTCGACCATCATCAGTTATTTTGCTCCCCAAATAGCAAAACTCCTTTACTACTTGAAGTGTCTCATTCCCTAATCTGATTCCCTCATTCCGATTTTATTCGTCTACGTTCCATTATCCTCATTTTGCTTTTGTTAATGTTCAGCTTATATCCTCCTTTCAAGACACTGTCCATTCCGTTCAGCTGCTCTTCCAGGTCCTTTGCTGTCTCTTACAGAATTACAATGTCACTGGCGAACCTCAAAGTTTTTATTTCTTCTCCATGGATTTTAATTCCTACTCAGAATTTTTTTTTGTTCCCTTTACTGCTTGCTCAATATACAGATTGAATAATATCGGGGAAAGGCTACAACCCTGTCTCACTCCCTGCCCAACCACTGCTTCCCTTTCATGCCCATCGACTCTTATGACTGCCTTTCGCTCCCTTTATTTTACCCCTGCAACCTTTAGAATTTGAAAGAGTATTCCAGTCACCACTGTCAAAAGCTTTCTCTAAGTCAACAAATGCTAGAAACGTAGGTTTAACTTTCCTTAATATTTCTTCTAAGATAAGTCGTAAGGTCAGAATTGCCTCATGTGTTCCAACATTTCTACAGAATCCAAACTGATCTTCCCCGAGGTTGGCTTCTATCAGTTTTTCCATTCGTCTGTAAAGAATTTGTGTTAGTGTTTTGCAGCCGTGACTTATTAAACTGATAGTTCGGTAATTTTCACATCTGTCAACACCTGCTTTCTTTGGGATTGGAATTATTATATTCTTCTTGAAGTCTGAGGGTATTTCACCTGTCTCCTACATCTTGCTCACCAGATGGTAGAGTTTTGTCATGACTGGCTCTCCCAAGGCCGTCAGTAGTTCTAATGGAATGTTGTCTACTCCTGGGGCCTTGTTTCAACTCAGGTCTTTCAGTGCTCTGTCAAACTCCTCACGCAGTATCATATCTCCGATTTCATCTTCATCTACATTCTCCTCCATTTCTATAAGAAACGTCGCCCCTGTATAGACCCTCTATATACTCCTTCCACCTTTCTGCTTTTCCTTCTTTGCTTAGAGCTGGGTTTCCATCTGAGCTCTTAACATTCATGCAAGTGGTTCTTTTTTCTCCAAATGTCTCTTTAATTTTCCTGTACGCAGTAGCTATCTTACCTCTAGTGATATGCGCCTCTACATCCTTACATTTGTCCTCTAGCCATCCCTGCTTAGCCATTTTGCACTTCCTGTCAATTTCATTTTTGAGACGATTGTATTCCTTTTTGCGTGCTTCATTTACTGCATTTTTATATTTTCTTGTTTCATCAATTAAATTCAATATCTCTCCTGTTACCCAAGGATTTCTATCGGCCCTTGTCTTTTTACCTACTTGATCCTCTGCTACTTTCACTATTTCATCTCTCAAAACTACCCATTCTTCCCAATCTTCTTTCCCCTTTTCTTGTCAATAGTTTCCTAATGCTCTCCCTGAAGCTCTCTACAATCTCTTGTTCTTTCAGTTTATCCAGGTCCCATCTCCTCAAATTCCCACCTTTTTGCAGTTTCTTCAGTTTTAATCTACAGTTCGTAACCAATAGTTTATGGTCAGAGTCTACATCTGCTCCTGGGAATGTCTTACAATTTAAAACCTGGTTCCTGAATCTCTGTCTTACCATTATATAACCTGATTCCTGAACCAAGTGTTAGCTATGAGTAAGTTATGCTCTGTGCAAATTTCTACCAGGCAGCTGCTTCTTTCATTCCTTACTCCCATTCCATATTCACCTATTACGTTTCCTTCTCTTCCTGTTCCTACTATCGAGTTCCAGTCACCCATGGCTATTAAATTTTCGCCTCCCTTCACTATCTGAATAATTTCTTTTATCTCAACATACATTTCATCAATCTCTTCGTCATCTGCGGAGCTAGTTGGCATATAAACTTGTACTACTGTGGTAGGCGTGGGCTTCATATCTATCTTGGCCACAATAATGCATTCACTATGCTGTTTGTAGTAGCTTACCCGCATTCCTATTTTCCTATTCATTATTAAACCTACTCCTGCATTACCCCTATTTGATTTTTTATTTATAACCCTGTATTCACCTGACCAGAAATCTTGTTCTTCCTGCCATCGAACTTCACTAATTCCCGCTATATCTAACTTTAACCTATCCATTTCCCTTTTTAAATTTTCTAACCTACCTGCCCGATTAAGGGCTCTTACATTCCATGCTCCGATCCATAGAACGCCAGTTTTCTTTCTCTTGATAACAACGTCCTCCTGAGTAATCTCCGCCCGGAGATCCGAATGGGGGACTATTTTACCTCCGGAATATTTTACCCAAGAGGACACCATCATCATTTAACCATACAGCAAACCTGCATGCCCTCAGAACAAATTACGGCTGTAGTTTCCCCTTGCCTCCAGCCGTTCGCAGTACCAGCACAGCAAGGCCGTTTTTGTTAGCATCACAAGGCCAGATCAGTCAATTATCCACACTGTTGCCCCTCCAATTACTGAAAAGGCTGCTGCCCCTCTTCAGGAGCCACCCGTTTGTCTGGCTTCTCAATGGATACCTCTTCGTTCTGGTTGCACCTGCGGTACGGCTATCTGTATCGCTGAGGCACGCAAGCCTCCCCACCAACGGCAAGGTCCATGGTTCATTGAGTGTAGGGGGGGGGGGGGGGGGGGTACTATATGCGTATGTTACTGGAAATTTGAATCTTTTGAAGATGAATTATAAGTTAAAAGAGGTGATTGGAATTCATGTTATGAATACTGACTTGCCTTTTTTCTTTTCTGGTTAATATTTATACTTCTATGATGTTGTTTAGAAGCTTTTTTGTGTGGGTACACTGAGCAGAATTTAGGAGTTCTGTCAAAAAGTGTACAATTTCAAGGGACCAAAAACCCCACCCCCCTCCCCCTCCCCTTAGTGTCATATCCTGTATTCACTGATGTTTTTGTTTTTGCTAAACTGACAACAGCAGTTCTTCATTTACGTTGTTTCTCTCCTTAAGTGGACACAATTCTTCAATGAGTTGATCTCCACAACATGAAGATAAGCACTTCAAACATTCTTATCTCCACAACAAATGTTACCATTGCACAATGACTATACAGGGATTGTAAAGTGTAACAGGGGAACCAATGGTAGACAATATTTAATATCTCACATATCCATGTCTTGTACAGAACTTGCATCAAGAGTGCTCACAATTACATAACGACACATTAACAAAAGGGGTTATGTTTATAAAACAAATAACAAAATAAATTAGTTCTAAACAGAATGTCTGAACTAAAAATGATTTAAAATGTTTCAGGATATCAGTTGAGTTGCTCCAAGAAGAAGTGATGAAAGTTACCACTGACGTCAAACAAGTTAAATCACAGCTAAAGGAAGATACAAGTGGAATCAGGTCACAATTCAAAGGTACTGAACACAAAACTTCAGACACTATTAATTTAAATAAACTGTTGCATAAATAAATACTTATTTGTCCCATTCTTTTCTATCACGATATAAATTGCAGTTACAAATTATTCTCACTTTAGAATTTGTGCTTGCTATTGTTAAAATCCGTTTTGCTCTCCTTTCCACAGATTTCTTTAAGGCTGCTTTGAAATGCAGTAATGAACTTCAGCACACTATGAATAAAGTCAAGGCTCGTACTTGTGCTTTAGCCAAACATTTCTGTGAAGATCCTAAGAAATTCAAGCCAGAAGAATGTTTCCATTTGTTTGCTGAGTTTTTTACCATAATTCAGAGAGTTCAACTGGTGAGTTTCTGAGATTAATTTTGACACTTTCCTTTATATTATCATTTGCCATTTCCCTTACATTTGCAGTCTGTAAAATAGTGATATTTGTAGTCATCAGAAGCTGGAAAAATGCTGGCAAGTAACAATACACTTCAGAAGGTGTAGTGCAATTATTCATCATTTAAGGTGTTTGGAAGTCAAAATTGAATATTGAAAGTACCATTCCAAAAGCCAACTGCATAAAATGTCTTTCTGCTCTGATATTCTCAGATATCAGTCAGTTTTATTGTCGCAGTTAATATTGTACAATAGATGCAATTTACAGTTTTAAGTAGGAAGTAAAACACTGCTTACTCATTTAAATTTGTTTCTGACTAATGTTACTTTATATTGAAAATGCACATTTTTGCGGCAGGAAAATGAAGAGAAAAGGAAAGAAGAACAGCAGCAAATTCAGGAGCAGATGGAAACAAACAAACTAAGTGGAAGCAGAGGTAGAGGCAGAAAAAAGTTTTTACCGCATCTACAATATATTGCAGCTAAACAGATTTTAAGGGATATTTGCAGTAAAAATTTCAAATTACGTCAAACTGAAGCTCAGTACTGAAAATTTTGTGCTGTGAAGTGGAAATTTGCATTAAATCATTGTGAAATATGACGTGTGAATTAATTTCATAAGTATGTAACTGACATGTTCCTTCATACCTAGGACAAGACACATTTATTGTCATGGCTCAGAAGCTTTTTATTGTCAGTGGTGCTTAATCTACTATATCAATGTGTTTTGCAAACATGACTTGTCCATAAATGTAAATGACTTAATAAATAATTTTTTTATAATTAAATGATAGAATCAATGTTCATCTATTTCTTTTAAGGTGATTTTGAAAGAAATTCATTACATCATTTTTTCCCAGCATTGTACACAACACGCATACACATCATCAATGCAAGCCAATCAAACGGATAAGTGATGAGAAGCAATGTCTACCAACACTGGTAGTGAACTATCAAAGATAGATAAATACATCAGCTATTGAGTCACATTTAATTATTTGGAGTTTGTGTGTGTGTTTTTATGTTTTATGGGTGCATATAAAGCAACAGTTTCCATTTTAAACTGTTGATGTCCCTAACAATCGTGGAGCCCACACAATCAGCTTTATTGTGAGCAGAAATAATTTAAGTTTGACCCTTATGTCACTATCAAATAACTGGCTTACATAGTCATTTTATGGAAAACTTCAGCAGAGAAAATAGGTGTTAACAAAAATGGTAAGTTTCCAATGTCTTATGA
Organism: Schistocerca nitens; assembly: GCF_023898315.1. Lineage (NCBI taxonomy): Eukaryota > Metazoa > Arthropoda > Insecta > Orthoptera > Acrididae > Schistocerca > Schistocerca nitens. Next base: position 561,417,033 of record NC_064614.1, on the reverse strand, counting down.
AGAACAATCAAGCTCTGTTTTCCTGAGAACATATACTTAGTATGTACTGACAGATACTTTGGCACACCTCCTACCACTATTGATCTAGATTAGAGAATTCAGATTCTTGGTAGCTGCAACAGGAAGTTGTAATGATCATCGTATACATCCCTATATTTTTAGGGAGTAGAGATGTCTATTGTTTACGAAAAGTATCAGTGTGGTTATGTACACAATATATTATCAATACAAGATAAACCACAGCTGTTTAATACAACTTAAGAAATAGTAATTTTATGAAACTACTGGATGGGCCAATATGTAAAATAAAGGAAAGGTAAGCACTCAGGTTTAGCACACTGATGTGTAGTGCATAGATGATGATGATGATGATGATGATGGTTGGTCGGTCGGTAGGGCACTCAACTGCGCACTCATCAGCACCCATACAAAGTCTCAATTTTGACACAATCCAATTTTGACACAGTCCAATCTAGCCACTATCACGAATGATGGTGGTGGTGATGAAATGATGACAACACAAACACCCAGTCCCCCAGCAGAGAAAAGTCCTCAACCTGGCCAGGAATCAAATCTGGATCCAGAAGCAGCAATGCTAGCCACTAGATCACGAGCTCCGGACATAGTATATAGAAACATGTAACAGAATGCACTATTAATCAGCTTTTATTCTCTGGCTCTTCTTCTGCGGAAAGAACACACATTCACATACACAACCACACCGTCTATGTTTACTTTGTCAGAAGAAGAGGGGGGAGCTGGAGAGCTGGTTAAGCACTTCTTTGCCACTAATCTCTCCAACCGAAACTACCCTAATTCCAAAACTGAACCCTGCCTCTCTCAGTCTGTACCAACACCCAACCCTAATACCCCCCATCTACCCACCTGCTGTTCAAATTCCAGGAATTCCTTACCTCCAACCTAGCCTAATCATGCTTCCCCCAGATGCTTCCTCAGAACACCAACCTTTCAGTAGAAGGAAGAACAACCATACACAATTTCAAAACAAATCCTGACCTAATCAACCTACCTGCAGACAAAGGCTCCACCACTGGTGTTATGAATCACAATGACTATCTGGCAGAAGGCCTCTGCCAATTATCTGACTCCTCCACCTATAAACTCTCTCAGAGTGATCCTTTCCCAGAAGTCCAACACAAACTCCAATCCCTGCTTAAAGCCTTAGGTGCTTCCCAGAACATCTCCCTTGAGTCCATTTCCCTCCTCAACACAATGACACACCACACACCCATCTTCTGCATGCTCCCCAAAATCCACTAATCCTCGATTGGCTGGTTATTGGCTGGGGACTGAAATAATTTCAGCCCTCGTCGACCAACAACTCCAACCAGTATCCCATAATCTAGCCCTCCACACCAAAGACATCAACCAATTCCATCACTGGGGTCTCCACCATCCCCATTCCTGTACCTCCTGGATTCCTAAATGCCACTGCTGACACCAGCTGCCTGTACACCAACCTCACGCCCAGTCTTACTGCTACTGAACACTACCTTTCCCAACGTCCTCCAGACTCCAAACCCACCACTTCATTCCTCATACACCTTATTAACTTTATCCTAACCCACAACTACTTCTTGTTTGAAGGGAAGTTATACAAGCAAACATATGGCACAGCCATGAGCACCTGCATGGCATCCTCTTATGGCAGCCTTTTTATGGACCATCTAGAGGAGACCTTCATAGACTCCCAGAACACCAAACTCTTAGTCTGGTTCATGTTCATTGATGATATCTTCATGATCTGGATTCAGGGTCAAGACACCCTATCTTTGTTCCTTCACAGTCTCGACATCATCTCTCCTATCCACTTCACATGGTCTTCCTCAACCCAGCATTCCACCTTCCCAGACGTTGAGCTGCTTCTCTCTGATGGCTCCATCTGCACATTAAACCCACCAACCACCAACAGTACCTGCATTTTGACAGCTGCCATCCCTTTCATATCAAAAAATCCCTTCCATACAGCCTGGCCATTTAGGGATAGCATATCTGCAGTGACAAGAACACCCTTGCCTAGTATGCTGAGGCTCTCACCAACCTCCTCACAGACAGACACTATCCCCCCAGACCCAGTCCACAAACAAATCTCCCGTGTAATTTCCCCTCACATCTGCAATCCTCCAACCACAATGGGTGCCATTTCATCATCCAGGACCACCCCTGACTGGAACAATGAACCACATCCTTTGCCAGGGCTTTGATCACCTATCATCATCTCCTGAAATGAGGGACATCCTATCCAAGATACTTCCCACCCCTCCTGAAGTGGTGTTCTGTCACCTATCCAGTCTCTGCAACATCCTAGTCCATTACTATGCCACTCCCAATCCCAACCCTTTGCCACAAGGATCATATCCCTGTGGAAGACCCAGGTGCAAAACCTGCGTGATTCATCCACCCAGCAGTTCCTACTCCAGTCCTGTCACAAGTTTATCTTACTCATTAGGGGTGGGGCCACATGTTAAAACATCCACATCATTTACCAGCTCTACTGCATGGCTTTTTATATTGCTATGACTACCAACCAACTATCCACCACAATGAACGGCCACTGCCAAACTGTGGCGAAGAGCAAAGTAGACCACCCTGTGGAACAACACACAGCTGAATATAACACACTTGATTTTGATGGCTGCTTCACTACCTGAGCCACCTGTGCCCTTCCCTCCACCACCAGCTTTTCTGAACAATGCAGATGGGGAGTTATCCTTACAATACTTTCTCTGCCCTCCCTAATTATCCCAGCCTCAACCTGCAGTAACATACTGTCTTCACATCCTCCACTCAACAGTTTCAAATCCTATGTCCAATCATCTCCTCCTCATTCTCATCTCACACCCTGTTTATTTGCAGCCCTCTGCCAACACATCCACTTATCTTTCCTCTTTCCCTGCTCCTCTCCTTTTTTGCTACTTTTTCCCCCACCTCCCTGCCCCCACAACATCCCGACGCTGTGCCCTCTGGCAGTCTAATCCCTGCACACTCCACTAGACAGCATTTGTCTCTCTCCTCACCAATACACTATTATCCCTTCCCCCTTCCCCACTCCCTCCAGATTGCATCCCAGGTGAGAGTTGCATTCCAGTCGAAGGCACTGGAGTTGCCACTGTGTGCGTGTGCGCGTGCGCATGCGCGCAAGTTGCATACCTCTCTCTTTACTGATGAAGACTGTGGCTGAAAGCTTTATGTAAGAGTCATCTCCTTTACGGTAAGTAGCAATCTGTCTTTCCCTACATTGTTAATACCACATTCTGGTACCTGTATTTATGATCCAACTATCAGTTTGCTAAAGGTGAGTAGTTGCCTTTCCTTTATTGTACAAAATGGAAGCTTTTTCATTCTAGTTACTTCATATTTTTACAGCCTTAAACATAACAGTTACTTCACTTTTTCAAAGAAAACATTGCGTCATTTCCTACTTCTGCATGTTCTCTCTCGAGATGAGATCTTTGGAAAATGTTGAGCGATTATTTAATAATTTTAAATTCTACAATTAACTGAAAATTAGCTGCAGATCAGACCATTTATTGCAAACTATTGTGCAAAATATTGCAGTTTAACAGCAAATACTAACTGAAAAATTGTGAAGACTGAAACAAAACAAAGTTTCAAAAATTTGTTGGAAGACAACTTTCTACTGGAAACAAAAGACACACAAGTCATTAATTAATAGTGAGAAATCAAGTCATGCACAATTACAAGCTGTGGGGCACCACCTTCTTAAAATATATTGGGATATGCCTAGCCAAGCAAAATCTACCATCTTAGTATAACAGTGGATGAAACTAAGGCTGGAAAGATGCGCAGAAAGTGTGAAATTTAATAAGCAATATCTGTCTCTGAACCTAACATCTACATGTGCAGGATAACACCTACAGATCAAAATAAAATAACTAATTCATGAATTTTCTAACAATGGAAAATTCAAAATGGAATGGCAACAATAGTACAAAAAGGATAGATTGCTACTCACTATATAGAGGAGACACTGAGCTGCAAAGAGGCAGGCACAGCAAAAAGACTGCTAAACATTTTACCTTTTGAGCAAAAGGCCTTATTCTGAAGTATAATACACACTCGTCAATACAACCGCAACTCTCTCTTTCTCTCTCTCCCTCTCTCTCTATACCAGTGTCAAGTCTGGGCACAGGGGTCTTTATCTTTGAAACAAACACCAAACACAGCACATGCTGGATGCTATGGGTAAATACATATCCTATGAAAAGTGAGTATATATTACTGACTATCAACCACAATGGAATTTGACATATGGACACTAATAACAAAACTGCCCATATTGTCACAAACCTAATGCGGCATTACACTTTAAAATATTCACGTAACCTCCTGTGCACCATTGGAAGAAGAGCCTGAAAAGGCTCAAAAACGGTTAAGCTTTGAAACATTTGGATACTTTTCACTCTACAGTTGATTAGTATCTTTTTGAGTTGTGCTGCTTCCAGTAATTGCCAATACTTTAGTTAAGTAAAGCTGGATTATTATTTTCAGACTGAAGAACCTTCCACTCATCAAATAATCTGCTGGACATCAAACCTTTAACATGTTTCTGCAGATTTTGCTTTCCTCTTAATTCTTTCTTTGGCGGCTAAAACCCTAACAATGTTCACTAATGCACTTGGCATGTTTGCATCCTGTGATGTAATGTTTTGGGGCGTTATTTGCAAATCACAACTTGCCATGTTCTTCTACTCACTAAGCTCTTTGGTTACTTGCCCTGTAACAACTAGTTGTTCAAGAGGAAGCAGATTATCCAATGTAAAGAGTTAATTGAGAAGAACACAGAAATACTCAACACAAAACTAACTTTGAGTGCAACTTATGAATCAAAGAGAATATTGTCTAAATTTAGCGGATAGTTCTGCAGATGAGATTATGATTGAAGTTCTGCTTTCATTTAAATTTTTTTTTTTTTTTTTTTTTTTTTTTTTTTAAAAAAAGCATTCACAATGGCACTGTTGGATTTCAACTGAACAGTATCAGATTTATAATATTATTTTGAGGTATATTCTTCAGAAAGTAATACTGAATATATTCCACTGTTCCAAAATCCTGTTGGCTGAAAGTCCTCAAACAAGCCAAATTCTGATATAATCCATTATGGAGTCGAGGTAGCAGTTGTCGTTATACTGGTTATCACTGTTAGCATTCAACCGCGGTTGAATGCTAACAGTGATAACCAAGCCAAATTCTGATTGTATACCTGAAAGACTTGTGATGTGGAATCTTCATAAACCCAAGTTCCTCCCAGTGAAGAGGCCAACCACCAAAATAATAAATATTGACTAGTAATTAAGATGCTTCTTGACCTCAACATTCCCAAACCTTTACATAGACATTATGCACTGTATAGATGTTGCAGATTCTGATGTTTAGAAGTTGTCTGCCTCAGGTTACCTGGACATCACTATCCAAGAGCCTAAACACCTTTCTGTTGATGTTAGGTCCCTCTGATAACAGCATAAGACATTTATGTAGAGACACGTTGGTTTCAGAAAGTGCTTCATATAATTCCTGGTGTAACGTTACAGTATCTGTCCCGGAATAAAGAAAAAAAAGTTATGAGGTGACCCACTGCTATGTAACACTTACTCTATGACCAAAACATAGTGGTTGTTTATAATTCTTTTATAATCTTTAACATTGGCAGTTTCATCAAAACTCAACATGTAATATGATGAACAGTTTTCTTCTAATATTATGTTGTTGTTGTTGTTGTTGTTGTGGTCTTCGGTCTTCAGTCCAGAGACTGGTTTGATACAGCTCTCCATGCTACTCTATCCTGTGCAAGCTTCATCTCGAAGTAACTACTGCACCCTACATCCTTCTGAATCTGCTTAGTGTGTTCATCTCTTGGTCTCCCTCTACGATTTTTACACTCCGCACTGCCCTCCAACACTAAATTAGTGATCCCTTGATGCCTGAGAACATGTACTACCAACCAATCCCTTCTTCTACTCAAGTTATGTCACAAATTCCTTTTCTCCCCATTCTATTCAGTACCTCCTCATTAGTTACGTGATCTACCCATTAATATTCAGCATTCTTCTGTAGCACCACATTTCGAAAGCTTCTATTCTCTTCGTGTGCAAACTATTTATCATCCATGTTTCACTTCCATACATGGCTACACTCCATACAAATACTTTCAGACACGACTTCCTGACACTTAAATCTATACTCGATGTTAACAAATTTCTGTTCTTGAGAAACGCTTTTCTTGCCATTGCCAGTCTACATTTTATATCCTCTCTATTCCGACCATCATCAGTTATTTTGCTCCCCAAATAGCAAAACTCATTTACTACTTTAAGTGTCTCATTTCCTAATCTGATACCCTCAGCATCGCCTAATTTAATTTGACTACATTCCATTATCCTCGTTTTGCTTTTGTTGATGTTCATTTTATATCCTCCTTTCACAACACTGTCTATTCCATTCAGCTGCTCTTCCAGGTCCTTTGCTGTCTCTGACAGAATTGAAATGTCATCGGCAAATCTCAAATTTTTTATTTCTTCTCCATGGATTTTAATTCCTAGTCTGAATTTTTTCTTTTGTTTCCTTTACTGCTTGCTCAATATACAGACTGAACAACATCAGGGATAGGCTACAACCCTGTCTCACTCCCTTCCCAACCACTGCTTCCCTTTTCTTAAGCCTGGTTGGGAGTATATAAATCATATTTGTTTGTCGAGTTTTGTGTTGTTGAACAGATTTCCTTATAGTGTAGTGGTTTAAGTTTTCTTTTATGTTTAACAGGCAACAATATATGTAAAGAGAACGAACTGCGAGAATTTTCAAGTCTTTAAACTAAGGTGTACATGTGGTCTTGTAGTCAGTGATTCCATAAAAACGTCTAATTGGTTTTTCTGCCAAGTAAAAATTGTTTTGGCTCCTGGGGAGTTACCCCATAAAAGAATGATGTATTGTAGATGGCAGTGAAAGAAGGCGTAGTATGAATGAAATAATAAATCTTGTGTAACAAGTGTGTAGTCTGGCTAGTAGGTAGACAACTCGTGATAACTTTCGACATACATAATCTGTATGTGTGTCCCACGTTAATTTCGAGTCAACATGTATTCACAGTCTTTACATGGTTCATAGTTAACTCATTAGCCTTAAACCAAATATTAGATATTTTTGAGACATTCTTCACTTTCCTCCTTCAATTTGTTTATAACGCTTCCAGAATTAGCTAATGTTGTGTCATCAGCATAGAGGATAGATTTACAGGGCAATTTACTCGGAAAGTCGTTTACAAGTAATATAAATAGTAGAGGGCCAAGCACTGAGCCCTGAGGAACGCCTCATTTTATACTTAGAGTCTGTGACTTGTGGCCATTATGCTTTACAATTTGTTTTCGATTCCTGAGGTACGATTCAATTAGTGAGAGTTCCAAGTGTTTGATTCCATAGCAACACAGTTTATCTAATAATAATTTGTGGTTAACTGAGTCAGAAGCCTTACTCAAGTCAATTAGAATGGTTTCAGCAGATAATTCTGACTCGAAAGAGCTTAGTACAAAAGAGATAAGGTTTTCAACTGCTTTGACTGTTGGTAAGTTTGACCTAAACCCATACTGAGAATCATTTAATATATTATTGTCTGATAGATGTATGGATATTTGCTGCAGTATGCAATATTCTATTATTTTTGAGAGATTAGGCACAAGTGAAATTGTTTTTTGAGACATTCTGGAAAGTGTCCACTAGAGATGATCCAGTTTATCAGAATGCAAAGAGGATATGATATGAGATCTACAATTTTTTTTTAATTAGAAAGTTTGACAGGCCATAGACATCTTCAGATCTGAAGAATACTAATTTAGAGGTTGTTTTACTTATATCAATTACTTGTACTTCTCTCTATTTACAAAAATGGCTCTGAGCACTATGGGACTCAACTGCTGTGGTCATCAGTCCCCTAGAACTTAGAACTACTTAAACCTAACTAACCTAAGGACATCACAGACAGCCATGCCCGAGGCAGGATTCGAACCTGCGACCGTAGCAGTCGCACGGTTCCGGACTGCGCGCCTAGAACCGCGAGACCACCGCGGCCGGCTCTCTCTATTTACAAGCTGACACTATGTTTGTAATGTTTTGTTGAAAATTTCTGCCAGATGTGGGATGAGAATTATGTGTAAGTGTAGAATTGGAATACTGGTTGCCTGAGTGGGGGAGGCTAAGTTTGACAGAGTTCACAAAAAAAGTGATTGAAATCATCAGCAGTGATGTTAGCAGCATTTGTGTTGTCTTTATAGTTTATATCCTTACCTAGCTCTGCTTTTATTACTTTCCATGCAGCCTTACATTTATTGTGTGATTTTTTAAATGAAATCACCATTTGCCTTACACTTGGCTCCTAATAATTTCCATTAGCTTTAATGTAACAAGTTGCTTTCCAAGGCCATTTAAGTTCAGTCCATGAGTAGTGTGGAATCTGCGTCCAATGGTACTAATATTAACAATAAAAACATTTCTATATTGCTTGCATATACTGGAAAAAAGTTCATTGGCAGCACTAATTTCCTTGTTTATGCACGACAAGGGCATCAAGTCATACCTTTGTGGTATATTTACAATGATAACATTTGTATCACTTAGTTCAGATAAACACTTCTTTAATTTGCAGCAGGCTTTAGATGTATCATTTTGGTAAATGTCATTAGGCCCACCAAAGAGGACTACAAAATCTTTCGAAGACAGCTTTTTAATTTCTTCAGAAAAAACTAGTTTTCTTATCTCTGAGAGGGGCGCCCCAGGCTTTACAAAGCTCATCGATTTCACATCCGAAGTTTTATTTATGGGCAAGACATTACCGCGACTGTGGCTATCACCTAAAATGTGAAGTTTTGTAACATGGTCGCGAGTTTTAGACTGATGTTTTGCTTCGCACTTGCTACAGGTAACACCAATGTTTGTGTTTTCCCCGCACTTTCTACAAACACAAACAACGGAACTGTTATTAACAAAAGTTAAAGTCTCTTGAGGTAAATCGCTAAGCCTATTTGCTTCTTTTTCAAACTGTTTGTGTTCATCATGTTTTATAACTGAAAACTCTTCCAGTAGAACACTGATAACTTCGTCTTTGGTGTTTTCATATTTGGTTTTTGGCCTAAGTCACCTCTGAAACAGCTACTGCAGAACCATATTTTTCTTTTATGATTGACATTAACACATAAATAATGAAAAAACATTTTACAATTTAAGCACATTACACCTTTTACAACACATTTCTCACAGTGACATGTTGTTTCAGAGTTCACATTTCCCATGAAAAAGTTGAAGTACTTGCTGGATGAGATGCCTGATAATAACATTTTCCTGTTCCCTGCTTTTTTTCCAACTACTTTTGCAATAATATAACATGGCATACATGTACTGCCATAATACACACAGAATTTGTTGCATATCGAACACTTTTCCTTATTATTTTTTGACTTTTGTACACAACTAACATACTCCCAATCTACACTAGGCGCCATGACACTTCACTCCCTGTATTTGACCTCTGCCACCTTCAGAATTTGAGAGAGAGTATTCCAGTCAACATTGTCAAATGCTTTCTCTAAGTCTACAAATGCTAGAAATGTAGGTTTGCCTTTCCTTAACGTATCTTCTAAGATAAGTCGTAGGGTCAGTATTTCTCACGTGTTCCAACATTTCTACAGAATCTGAACTGTTCTTCTCCAAGGTCGGCTTCTACCAGTTTTTCCATTCATCTGTAAAGAAGTTGTGTAAGTATTTTGCAGCTGTGCCTTAAGCTGATAGTTCGGTAATTTTCACATCTGTCAATACCTGCTTTCTTTGGGATTGGAATTATTATATTCTTCTTGAAGTCTGAGGGTATTTTGCCTGCCTCGTACATCTTGCTCACCAGATGGTAGTTTTGTTATGGCTGGCTATCTCTCGAGGCTATCAGTAGTTCTAATGGAATGTCATCTACTCCCGGGGCCTTGTTTTAACCTAGGTCTTTCAGTGCTCTGTCAAATTCTTCATACAGTATCATATCTACCATTTCATCTTCACTTACATCATCTTCCATTTCCATAATATTGCCCTCATGTACATCACCCATGTATAGACCCTCTATATACTCCTTCCATCTTTCTGCTTTCCCTTCTTTCCTTAGAACTACTTTTCCATCTGAGCTCTTGATATTCATACAAGGGGTTCTCTTTTCGCCAAAGGTCTCTTTAATTTTCCTGTAAGCAGTATCTATCTGACCCCTAGTGATATATGCCTCTACATCCATACATTTGTCCTCTAGCAATCCCTGCTTAGCCATTTTGCACTTCCTGTTGATCTCATTTTTGAGATGTTTGTATTCCTTTTTGTCTGCTTCATTTACTGCATTTTAATGTTTTCGCCTTTCATCAATTAAATTCAATAGCTCTTCTGTTACCCAAGGATTTCCACTAGCCATCATCTTTTTACCTACTTGATCCTCTGCTACTTTCAGTATTTCATCTCTCAAAACTACCCATTCTTCCCATTTTTCTTTCCCCTGTCCTTGTCAGTAGTTTCCTAATGTTCTCTCTGAAACTCTTGACAACCTCTGGTTCTTTCAGTTTATCCACATCCCATCTCCGTAAATGCCTAACTTTTTGCAGTTTCTTCAGTTTTGATCTACAGTTCATAACCAATAGATTGTGGTCAGAGTCCAAATCTGCCCCTGGTAATATCTTACAATTGAAAATCTGGTTCCTAAATCTCTGTGTTACCATTATATAATCTATCTGAAACCTTCCAGTGCCTCCAGGCCTCTTCCACACATACAACCTTCTTTCATGATTATTAAACCAAGTTATGCTCTGTGAAAAATTCTACCAGGCGGCTTCATCTTTTGTTTCTTACCCCCATTCCATACTCACCTACTACTTTTCCTTCTCTTCCTTTTCCTACTATTGAATTCCAGTCCCACATGATATTAAATTTTTATCTCCCTTCACTATCTGAATAATTTATTTTATCTCATCATACATTTCTTAGTCATCTGCAGAGCTAATTGCCATATAAATTTGTACTACTGTGGTAGGTGAGGGCTTCAAGTCCATCTTGGCTACAAAAATGCGTTCACTTTGCTGTCCGTAGTTGCTGGCCTGCACTCCTATTTTTTATTCATTATCAAACCTTCTCCTACATTACTTCTATTTCATTTTGTATTTGTAACCCTGTATTCACCTGCCTGGAAGTCTTGTTCCTCCTGCCACCAAACTTCACTAATTCTCACAATATCTAACTTTAACCTATCCTTTTCCCTTTCTTCTTATATATGGTCCTCAAAATAAAGTGCCAGCTGGTTAGTTTTCAGGTACTTCGTTTTCTTAGAGGAAAGTGAAAAATCTTCAGGAATGCTATTACGAAAAATCTTAAAAACATTACAAATGTAATTTGGCAAATCCATAGTTTAACTGGAAATTCACTGTCCAAATCAATTCAGTGGTGGTGGGACTATCTTTGGTACTTAACACCTGTACTGTTGGCACACATACTGGAGTTGGAAGGTTGTGTCTGATCTACAAATGCTAAATGTAAATATGGTTAAAATTGTTTGGAAACATTTTGCCTCAAAATTAACAGAGCAAAAGCACACAGCAAATTAAATATTTCAAACTATCAGTCATTTCAAGCCAGCCGCCATGGAACTTGCATTTTACCATGTCGAAAAGCTTACTCTTGATACTGAGCAGAACATCATATAAACAGTTTTGTACTACAGCAACATCAGAATCTGGAGCAAGAATAGAAGCAATAAAAATAAAAAAGGAACAACCTATCTCGTATTTCAGAAAAAGGCTCAGGTAAGATTTTATCTACTTTAATTGTGGGAGCATTCTGAAAAGGTAAATGAATGAACTTAAATACAGAAACTGGGAAACAAAAGTAAATAACTTATTTTCTTCCTCCTGAAAGAGCACCAAAGGTTGAAAATGATGACAAAAATTAAAAAGATGGTGACAACCTTTAAAAAGTGAGAAAGGTCACTGAATTCTCAACCTGAACAAATAATGACAGAATTTCAGCCGGCTATATATAACGTTTACAATGAACTTTTCTGCATGCAGTTTTATCTCCAATGTTGTAACAATGAGAAATGGTCTGTATTTTGGATCTACGATGAGGATTCACATTTTCACGTGGGTTAGGAGTTTAGCAGAACAATATAAGGAGATATTTTACACACTGCAGCAAAAGGAGAAATATCCGATGAAACAGAAGCTACTACACGAAACATGCCAAAATACGTAACATCAAGTTGGACATTGTAATGACAAGTTTAACTATGAACCGATAAGAGATTGTAACATAACTATTTACAATATTTTGAAACACTGAACAGTAAAACAAGTTGATAACATATCTAGAATAGAAATGGTAGGCAAAATGGAAAATGCAAATAATACTCTAACTGCTAAATGGTTAAAGCCATTAAATCTCTACGTAAGTTAATTTTCAGAACATTTTCAGATGACTGTATAAATCACACACACTTGAGAAAATTTTATGTCTTTACTTTTAACCAAAAGATGGTGGACTTGAAGCTTATTTTGTGGCACTAGCAGCAGGGTGAATCTAGCAAACAGCCAAAGGCTGTAAGGGCCAGCCACCACGCACTACAACAGTGCTATCATGGCATCCTCTTTGACAGTCAACTGGGGTTTTCATGGCATTTCTGCAGCCGACTTTGTGATGGGACCTGGCGCCTGTCATAACACTGGTTGGAGGGGGAGTATAAAGGCTCACAGCCGCTAGCAGCTTTCCTTTGGCCCTAAGCATTCAACCAGGCATTTTCTGCATCAGTCATCAGTCAAATATACAGCAAAACCGTTCCAGCCTCAATGAGTAGCATCAAGGAGCAAGCAAAGCTGCTTTTCTCTGATGCATCAGCCCTGACTATTTCAGGCATCGACCTGGATCCGGAGAGGCAAGCCACAATACTGGAGAATCCATACCACTGCTTCTCGCACAAGTATTATGCATCCTGAACCAGCAAAAAGTGGCTGCACTTCAACACTAAAGAGTTGTTTATTCAAAAGCCATTTTCACAAGTGGATTTGGATGCTATAAAATCCAAAACTAAAAAACTTGCATTGAAAATAACAACATAGAATGTGAAGAGGATGATGAAGAAGAATGCAGTCCAAATGGACACCACAGCAATAAAAGACTGAGCTCAATGGACAAGATGAATAAAGATTCCTATTCTGAAACAGGCAATAAAAGTGAAACAAGTCTTACTACATTCACAAGATCAATGTAAATTTGTTCTGTCATTTCAGAATTGTTAACAATGCTCTTAAGCCTTTTAGTGGCATTGATGGATAGACATATGTGGTTAAAGAAAACAAGATGTTCTTGGACCTCGAGGGAACAGTGGTTTAAATGGGTCAGCACCAACTGCAAATGCCTGCTTTTTAAAAAAACTGGCTACACCCTTTATTTAGGACAAGAGGGGTGTTACATTTTGAGCTTTTCAGGAAGAATTTGACATAACAACAAGTGGTTGGTTGGTTTGGTGAATAAAGGGACCTAACTATGGGGTCATTAGTACGTTTTCCCACATTCAAACAAGTCTTGGGTTAAAAACAGTCCCACAAGGAGTTGCAGAAAGTAAAAGACGTAAAACTAACTCTGATCCACACTGAAAGACAAAACAAAAGAAGCTAACAAAAACAGGGAAAATGCACACGAAAAGGAAAGTAGTGGAAGGTAATAAACTAATGTAGCAGATGGCCTGGGCTGGCTGATTGCAAAATTAAAATAGGATGAGCCAGCCACTTGGCAACACACTAAAATCTCCAGCCTAAAAGACACGGCTAGAGGAACACAGATAGGGAAAAGATGAACACCAAGGCGAACAACCAGCAAAGAAAGAGTGAGGAAAAGTTAAAATGGAGGGAGGGTAGAGGCCTGGGAGAGAATGACAGACACCCATCCTTAGATTCTGTGATAAAAACCTCCATCATGAATAAAACATAAAACTCCATTAGTCAGTGAGGCATTGCTCCCAACACCATTGGAAGGATGGTGAGAAGGTTAGAAGTCCACTGCAGAGCGACTAAAATTGGACAGTCGAGCAAAATGTGGATGACAGTCATGGGAACCACAGCGACACCAAGGTGGGTCCTCATGATGGAGAAGGTGACCACGAGTTAGACAAGTGTGACCGATGTGGAGCCATCAAAAGACAACGGAGTCCCTGTGAGTGGCTCCCATAGACGACCATCACACATTCATTGTGTTGATAATACATAGTTTATTTGGTGTACTGAAGGCGTGCCATTCCAGTATCCCAGGTTGCGAAAACTTTGCGGTGAAGTACCAATCAGAGATCAGTCGCCGGCAGCCCGATCTCCAGAACTGGTTTACCGGTAGCCTGTTTGACCAGCCTGTCAGCAAGTACATTGCTCGGGATCTCATTCCGAGGGCATAAAGTCAGTCCTGGTTAGTCATCACTAAAGGATGGTGAGGAAAGCACTGGTCAAGAATGTATAGGTCGCTTAAGGAGTCACTACAGGTGATATACTCACCTCCACAGGAGCGGATATGCTCAAGAGCACAAGAGATGGCTCCAACTCTGCAGTGAAAACATTGCAGTGATCAGGCAAGGAGTGCTATTCAGTATGGCCAACGTGAGCGTAAGTGAAGCCAATGTGACTATCAACCACTAAGCCATCAGTGTAGACTATTTCTGAGCCCTGGAACTCACCGAGAATAGAGAAAAATTGCTGGCAGAGGGCCTCAGGTGCAACTGAGCTTTTTGAGCCTTGCAATAGGTCCAGATGAAACTTTTAGCTGAGGCATGGACCATGGAGGCGTACGTGAGTGGACCCGCAGGAAGGGTGGAAGAGGGAAAGTGTCTATTGCAGTAAGAAATGACCAGACATGGACTGCAATTGGAAGCCCGATCTGGGCCGCCATTGTGGGAAATGGATTGCAGCGTTAAGGAAAAGGAGACAATAATTTGGAGAACGAGGTAGACTATGAATGTGGGCAGCATTCATAATTAGTTACTGTTGCCAAATCCGCAATGGAGGATCGCCAACTTCCACCAGTGGAAGTTGGCTATTCAATGGGATGGTTCAGAAAGCTCCTGTCGCATGTCTAACTCCACAGTGGTGTATAGGTTCCAGCAGCAACAAGGCTGTGTGTAATGCTGAACAATAAAACATGCTCCCATAGTCAAAACAGCACTGCAGAAGGGCCGTGTACAGCTGCAGCACTGTAGGGCAATCAACACCCTCGTCAGTGTGGCTCAGGCAGCGAACAATATTAAGATGCCGCCGGCACAAAGATGGGGAAGCCAAGTTCAGTGGGCATTAAAGACCAGTCCAAAAAGCAGTAAGTCTCCACTACATGAAGTAGTTGGTCATCGAGGTAAAGTTCCAGATGAGGATAGACAGTACGACAACAGAAGTGCATGACGCAAGTCTTCATGGTTGAAAACTTAAAGCTGTGAGTGAGGGCCCATGAGTGCGCCTTTTGAATGACTCCCTGCTGTCGACATTCAGCCACACCAATGGAAGAGGAACAGAAGAAAATACAAAAACCATCAGTATATATGAGGGGAGGTACAGAGGACACAACTGCTAGTGCGAGACCATTAGCACCAATTAAAAAGAGGGGAATGCTCAGGACAGAGCCCTGCGGGACACCATTCACTTGCATATAGGGCGAGCTGTGGAAGCACTGATCCGAACTCTGAAAGTGTGGAGTGACAAAAAGTTCCATATGAAAGTCAGGAGCAAGCCCCAGAGATCCCACTAGGGCACAGAAGTGAGGATGTGGTGCTGCCAAGTGGTATCACAGGTTTTCGTCAGGTCAAAAAAGAGGGCAATAAGGTGCTGACACCGGGAAAATAGTCTGCCTGCTTAGCTGGGTGGTAGTATGCTTGCCTCCCATGCACTGGGTCCGGGTTTGATTCCCAGCGGGTTGGAGATTTTCTCCGCTTGTTGACTGGATGTTGTATTGTCCTCATCATTTCATCCTCATCATCGGCTGCAAGTCACCCACAATGTGGCGCCGACTGAAATAAGACTTGCACTTGACGGCCGAACCCAAATGGGACCTCTCAGCCAACAATGCCATACAATCATTTCATTTCATTTTACCGGGAAAATGCCGTTCTGATGGCAGACTCCAGGAGGACCAAGTTATCACAGTGGAGTGCCCTTGGCGAAAACCGCCCTGGGACAGAGCCAGAATGCCCCAAGACTAAAGAAGCCAACACAATCGCTGGCTCACCATACATTCAAGAAGCTTGCACAGTATGTTGATGCTGACAGGATGATAGCTATCCAGATCTAGCGAGTTCTTACCAGGCTTTACCACACGAACGATGGTACTTTACCACCACTGTGATGGAAACTCGCCATCACTCCAGATGTGGCTGAAGAGGGCAAGGTGGTGGCACTGATAACCGACTGACAGATGTTTTATTATTTGGGAACAGATGCGGTCTGGTCCATGGGTCATGTCAGGACAATAAGCAAGGGCACTGAGAAATTCCCACTCACTGAATAATGCATTATATAATTCAGGGTAGAGTGGAGCAAATGAGGGGTGGTGTCATTCCACCCGCTGTTTTAGGAGATGAAAGGCATGGCAGTAATCCTCAGACATAGAGGTGCGAGCATAATGTTTGACAAGGTGCTCTGCGATTACATCTGGATCAGCTGATACAGTTCCATGTGTGGAAATTCCAGGTACCTGCAGAGGTCTGATATCCGTAAAGGCATCTGATCTTGGTCTAAACCTGGGAAGGAGAGGTCAGTGTGCCAATCGTGAAGACATATCATTGTCAACACTCCTGCTTCCGTCGTGTGGTGAGCTGATGGACCCAGGTGTGGTGCTGTTTGAAGGCAATGATGTGCTTCAGGGACAGATGGCACTTGACATTGAAGGGCCCGCCCATGGTCTCCAATGGCTGCAGCGATTTCCGGTGACCACCAAGGCGCTGTCCTCTGCCAGGGGCAACCTGAAGAACAAGGTACTGCCAATTCAGTGGTGGCAAAAATGGTAGTAGTGATGGTCTAGACCACCTCATCAGTGTTGCCATTCAACGGAGATTCAGTGGTGGTAGCAGAGGTGAATGTGTCGTAGTCAGCCTTGTAAGAGCCCATCTGGTGAAGCGATCCGGGTGAGCGATGTTGGGTTAGCGACAGGACGAGTGGAAAGTGGTCACTACCACACAAATAGTCGTAAGTTCTCCACTGGATTGACGGGAGAAGGCCAGGACTGCAAACCGAGAGATCAATGGCCGAGTATGTGCCACATGCCACACTGAAATGAGTGGGGGCACATGTGTTGAGGGGAGAAAGGTCAAGTTGAATTAGTAGATCCTCGACATCTTTACCACAGCCATTAATCTTGGTTCCCCTACCCCATAAAGGGTTATGGGTGTTAAAATCACCCAGAATTTAAAAAAAAGTGAGGGGAGTTGGGAAACTAGTGCAGCCAATGCATGGTGTGGCACTTCACCATCTGGAGGAAGGTAGATGTCACATATCATAATTTCCTGTGTCATCCTCACACCATAGCTTCTAAAGATGTTTGAAGGGGCATATGTTCGCTACAGACAGGGGTAAGGACAGATACAGACTCCACCTGACATTCTGCCAAAGTCAGTGCAGTTTTTGTAGTACCTAAGATAGCCATGAAGGGGGAGGAGGGGGGGTGTATGCATTGCAGAAAACCAGGCTTCCTGAACGGCAACACAAAAAGCAGGTGTAACACTTAAAGAGTTGTTGTAACTCAGCCAGGTGGGTGAAAAAACCTCCGCATTTCCACTGGAAGATGATGCTTTCGGTAGTCGGGAAAGGCATGAATTGACCACGGTGGCAGTTCATGCCTCAGCATCACCTGCTGCCACTGTCTGAGTATTGTTATCCATTTCTGTTGCAGCTGAGGCCTCTGCCAGATCTAGGTCCTTGTGGGACACTAAAATCCTACCTTGTCCTTAGACACAGAGCTGGTAGGGATTGGTGGGGTTGGGGCCACCAAAGTTTCCTGTTTCTTAACAGACTTCTTCATCATCATCATCTTCTTCTTCTTCTTCTTCTTCTGCTTGCTCACTCATTTCTCTTTAGGGGCTTGCTGGGAGGACTTCTCTGAAGTAGCTTCAGGCATGGAGGAAGACCATGAGGCCCTTTGTCCAGCAACTTGTGGCTCCTTCAGCCACTGGCAAGTGTCCACTTTTACACTAGTGCATACCGTGGAAGGGAGAGTCGCTAGGGACCCCTTCCACTCAAGAGGAGCCACATAAGGCTGTTGCTTCTCACACCAGTAGTGTGTGTATTGGGAATATTTGAAGAAGAGGTGCCCCCAACCACAGAGGGGGCAGATGTATTCAGACAGCTCCGAGTACCAACTGTACGAGGTAGAGGTGAGGAGGCTACTGTCACTAGTGAGGGTGATGTCAATGGAGCTGCAGCATACTTAGATGTCAAACAAATGGGGTGCAACCGTTTAGCCTCTTGGTAAGTCAGCCGGTCCAGGGTCTTTTACTCCATAATTTTCCACTCCATTTGGAGTACAGTGCAGTCTGGCAAGCAGGGGGAGTGGTGCTCTCCACAGCTGACACAGGTGGGAGGAGGTGCACATGGAGTATTCGGATCAAGTGGACATCCGCAATTTTGACATGTGGCATTGGAATTGCAGAGGAAAGATGTGTGCCCAAATTTACAGCACTTAAAACACTTAAAAGCATTGCACAGGGGGAGGGATGCAGGGTTTTACATCACGTCGATAATACCATCACCTTGACCTTTCCAGGCAATGAATCTCCCTCAAAGATCAAGATGAAGGCACTGCTAACAACCTTATCGTCTTTTGATCCCCTATAGATGTGCCAAATGAAGTGAACACCCTGTCATTCTAAATTGGAATGGAGCTTGTTGTCAGAGTGCAAAAGGAGGTCACGATGGAAAATAATCTCCTGGACCATGTTAAGGCTTTTACGAGAGGTGAGGGGAAACAGGAATATCAACCAGCTGGTCACAGGCTAGCAATGCTCGGGACTGGGCTGGGGATGCTGTCTGAATGAGGACTGCCCCATTTCTAACTTTTGACAGCACAGTCACTTCCCCAAACTTGTCCTCCAAGTTTTTGACAAAAAATAGAGGCTTTGTAGCCAGAAAAGACTAAATACCTTGGTGAGTAAGGATCTCTCTTTTCTATAGTCCTCCGTTCATGGTGTAGCTAGGGAGGGGAACGATTTAGGGTGATACCTGCCAGCATTGTAGTCTACCTTGCCCTTCTTCGAAACTGCTGGCACCATTCGGTCACCAGAAAGAGAGGATTTGGTCCGCTTCAATGTGGGTCATTCGCCCTGATGCCACCCACTGTGATCATGGTCTTGCCCCACATGCATCACCCAGCCACAGGTAAGGTCACACGGCACGATGTCCGTTGCTAGGAATCCTGATGCTCCAACCAGAGGGCACGTACTCCTTGGCATACATGGTGAGTTTGCATCTCAGGCATGAGCAGCACGAGCCCTGTGTTGGCAAGGGGCTACAAAAAAGGGGGTACCTTACACTCCCACCACGACGGACTGGCTACCACGCTGTATACTGGGTGCAGAGAAATCCAATGTTGTCAAGGGGCAAAAGTGGACAATGGAAGAAGATGATGTGTCCAGGAAGGTGTCTCTGTCTAAACAGCTGAATTGTGGATGGAGTGGCACAGCCAAAACAGTAAGATGTGCAGAAGACCTAACCGCACTATGGATATCTGGCGCACCACGTAAGGCATTCTTCCCCAAATGCCCCACACTTCTGTAGAATTTTGAAAGTATGAAGTCAAACCCTGAAGGAACTCATTAGGCCGAAAAATTGGGAGACTCCTTTTAGTCGTCTCTTATGACAGGCAGGAGTACCTTGGGCCTATTCTATCCCCCGATAGGGGAGGGGACGGGGGACGGGGGGGGGGGGGGGGGGGGACAAGTGCTGCAGAGATCTACTTCCTTGGCAAAACAAGAATTGGGAAAGTTTTTTCAATAATGTTTTATCATACTGAATGAGAGATTAATAGAAGTTCACTATTCTATATCCTAGTATATGACAGACAGTATAAAAGGTGATTCAGGTGCAAAACACCGGAAATATGAAACAATCAAAAAAAAAAAAAATGAGGCCTTACAAAACACTAGGAAGCCATTGCTGAAAAGAAGTTAGAACAGTGCAAATTTTGGAAACTCCACCACCAAAGATGCTACAAGCTTAAATAACAGAAACACTAAAAGTACAGCTCGGGATACAAACAGAAGGCATTTGAACTACAATGCTAGCAGCCACAGGTCAAATGCTTACAACACAAGAACAAAGGAAAGAGGTGCTTGACTGCAAGGAGTTTGGTCATAACTCATCGGAATGCACAAAAGAGACAAATAATCACAGGATGACATTAAATCCAAACACTATTAAGAAAAAGTAAACACAAAAATGTCAGAATATGTAACTGAAAAGTGAAGGCCCTAATTGACACTGACAGTCAATTTATAACAACAAGATGTCTAAGAGGCAATGGATGCTCCAGTGTTGCTGGATTCAAACTTAATCTTCACAGTAATTGAAATAAACTTAATTTCTTCACAAGTCTATTTTACAGATAGGTCTACTAGTGACACTGACAAAGAGAAAATTGTAACACATATTTATGTGGTTTGTGAAGACACTACGAATTTTGATGTGGCAGATGGGAACAATATTGTAGACCAAATTGAAGTCTCACTGAACAAATACAGAGTTACTATTAGGAACCAAGAAGGGGGGGGGGGGCAATTCATCTGAAATATATCCATATAGGAAACAAACAAAAATTAGATATTGAAAGCCTGCTAGAGATGAAAAAGGAACAGTTGGAGATGTAGGGACTAATTAAACACCAATAAACACAAGGCCACCAGTAAGAATAAAGATCACAGAGAGAGGACAACAAACATATAGCAAAGCAAACCCGGAAGATTATCTCCAAAGAGAAGATATGGTTGACAACCAAGTCCAGTTGCGTCTTGTTAATGGAATAATAAAACCCAATTCATCAAAATGTGCAAGCCAAGTTACAATTGTGAAACAAAAAATGCATATTACAAAAAATTAAATAAATTTATAGTAAATATTGTTGCCCATTAAACATCAGAGAATAGTTTTTAGAATAACTACAGATGCCTGTCTGTTTCGCATGCTAGATCTCAAGAATGGATTGAGTCATGTAGATTTGATGGGGAAGCTGAAACTAAACATTATTTGTGACACTCAGGCATTATTAGTTCAAGAAAGTTCTTTTTGGATAATCAGATTCACTCAGTGTTTCCCAGTGCTCTTTAAACACCATTATTTGGACAAGAGCTCAAGACAAGAACAACTGTTTGGCAGCATTCAAAAGATGCTTGAAGTCGGTACCAATGACATGAGTTGCTTTGGATCGGAGCAGATTTTGTCTGGTTTCGGGCGGCTAGCAGAAATGGTAAAGACTGCCAGTCTTGCTTCAGAGATTAAGGCGGAGCTCACCATCTGCAGCATCGTCGATAGAACCGACTGTGGTCTTTTGGTGCAGAGCCGAGTGGAGGAGGCTCAGGCAGTTCTGTGACCATGTAGGCTGCAGATTCCTTGACTTGTGCCATCGGGTGGTGGGTTTCCGGGTTCTGCTTAATAGGTCACGAGTCCACTACACGCAGGAGGCAGCTACACGGATAGTGGAGACTGTGTGGAAGGGACTGGGCAGTTTTGTTAGGTAAGAGGGTCTCAGGGAACCACAGAAGTGACGTCCATCTAAAAGTGGGCAGGTAAAACACAGTGAGGTATCCAGAATGAGATTTTCACTCTGCAGCGGAGTGTGCGCTGATATGAAACTTCCTGGCAGATTAAAACTGTGTGCCGGACCGAGACTCGAACTTGGAACCTTTGCCTTTCGCGGGCAAGTGCTCTACCAACTGAGCTACCCAAGCACGACTCATGCCGTCCTCACAGCTTTACTTCTGCCAGTACCTCGTCTCATACCTTCCAAACTTTACAGAAGCTCTCCTGCGAAACTTGCAGAACTAGCACTCCTGAAAGAAAGGCTATTGCGGAGACATGGCTTAGCCACATCCTGACAGAAAGATCCTTACCTAAAAACTGGAAAATTGCTCAAGTCACACCAATACCCAAAATGGGAAGTAGGAGTAATCCGCTGAATTACAGGCCTATATCACTAACGTCGATTTGCAGTAGGGTTTTGGAACATAAACTGTATTTGAACATTATGAAGTACCTCGAAGAAAACGATTTATGGACACAGCACAGTTTCAGACAATATCGTTCTCGTGAAACACAACTAGTTCTTTATACCCATTAAGTAATAAGTGCTATCGACAGGGGATGTCAAACTGATTCCATATTTTTAGATTTACAGAAGGCTTTCGACATCGTTCCTCACGAGCGTCTTCTAACCAAACTGCATGCCTATGGAGTATCGGAAAAATGGGGACTGTGTGGAGAATGTGTAAGGTTTTTAAGCACAACTTCTACAGTGCACTCAAAACATGTGGGAAAGTGGGAGTTTCTCTGGAAATCACTTACACCTCCATGCAGTCCTGATGTCTCCCCATTCAATTTACATAGTTTTGGAGCTCTCAAGAAACACATTCACGGCTGTCGATCTGATTTGTACGCAAAGGTACATGCCAGGGTACAATCACGGTTCTGTAGGCAACCGGAAAGTCTTTTCCCATGATGGTACTGACTGTCCTGTCCTACATTGGGATAAATGTATGAACAGTTATGGTGACTACTTCTGAAATAATAAACAGTTTACTTACTTTTCTTCCATCTGTCTCATTTTCAACTGACTACACCTTATAAAGAGGACGTGGTGTTGTATCTCCAGAATGAACTCCAACCATTTAACTTTGGGATGGGTTGGGTTGTTTGGGGGAAGAGACCAAACAGCGAGGTCATCAGTCTCATCGGATTAGGGAAGGATGGGGAAGGAAGTCGGCCGTGCCCTTTCAAAGGAACCATCCGGGCATTTGCCTGGAGCAATTTAGGGAACTCATGGAAAACTTAAATCAGGATGGCCGGACGCGGGATTGAACTGTCGTCCTCCCGAATGCGATTCCAGTGCGCTAACCACTCCGCCAGCTCGCTCGGTCATTTAACTTTGATGAAGAGACTGTAGAATAACTGTATCTCAGCTTAAAAAGCATAGTTGATCATGCACTTGCTACATATGCTCCAAGGAGAATAGTTCATGATGGAAGGGATCCTCCATAGCATACAGACACTGTAAGGGAAGTTCTGAAGGAAAAGGTACTACTGAGTAATAAGTGTAACAAAGCATGTGGCTACCCTGAATGAAACACATTTGGCTGCCAAGAGAGCAATGAGTGAAGCCTTCAACGATTATTATAGCAGAATATTGCCAAAAGAAGTCTCATAGCCTGAAAGAAATTCGTGTCATGTGTAAAGGCTGTTAGCAGCTCCAATCTTAGTGTCTAGACACTCATGGATAAGACAGGTACTGAAATTGAGGTAGCAAAGCAAAAGCAGAAATGCTGAAGTCCATTTTCAAATGTTCATTGACAAATGAAATTCCAGGGGTATTGCCTCTATTAAATTCTCTCACCACTACAAAGATGAGTGATATAATATCAATTAAATTCTTGTACCACTTCCTATATGAGAGACATAATATGCAAGTGATGTTGACACACAACTGCAATCACTAAACAGAGCTACATGCCCAACGGAATTCCTAACAGAATGTATAACAGATTTGTGCCAGAGTTATCTCCTCTTAAGTATAATCTACCGTAGATCCCTGAAACAGAAAACTGTGCCCAACAGTCGGAAAAAAGCACAGCTCACTTCCATCTACAAGAAGGGTAGCAAGTGATCCACAAAACTGCAGTCCAAAATCATTGATATCTATTTCGTATAGAATCTCAGAGCATATTCTGAGCTCATACGTAATGAGGTATCAAGAACAGAATGATGATCTTCATGCCAAACAGCATGGTTTCAGAAAACTTCAATACTCTGAAGTGCAACTTTCACTTTTCTCACATGACATCCTAAAAACCATGGATCAAAGCAGTCAGATAGATGCAGTAACTTATCAACTGAAATTTGTGAATCGACTGAGGATTTCTTAGTGTTATCCTAGATGGAGAGTCATTGACAGACGTAGAAGTAACTTCAGATATGCCCCATAAAACTTTGTTGGGTTCCTTGCTGTTCATGTTTTATATTAATGACCTAGCAGGCAATATAAATAGTAACCTCAGATTTTTCACAGGTGATGCAGTTATCTACAATGATAAATGCTGCACAAATATTCAATCACATATTGATAAGATTTCAAAGCTATGCCAAGACTGGCAATTTGTTTTAAAAAGTTCAGTGCACAAAACAAAAAACATACAGTATCCTATGACTGCAGTATCAATGAATCACAACTGGAATTAGTCAGTTCATACAAATATCTGGGCATAATTCTTTGTAGGGATCTGAATTGGAATTATCACACAGGCTGTATGCAAGGTGGCAGACTTCGGCTTATTGGTAGAATACTAGGGACATATGGTCATTCTACATTAGACATTGCTTACAGATTACTCGAGTATGAGGAACCCATACCAAATAGAAATAAGGGGATACTGAACATATAGAGATAAGTGCAAATGGTAATAGGATTACCTGCCCGATGGGAGAGTGTCACAGAAATGCTGAAGACTCTGAACTGGCAGACACTTGATAGAGACAAACAATACCAAGAAAGCTACTTGAAAAAGTTTCAAGAATCAGCTTTAAATGACAAATCTATGAATATACAACCCCCTAAGTGTAAGTCCTGTACGAATTGAAGGGACAAGATTAGATTAAATATAGCACACACGCGGTATTTGTATAATCATTTTTCTCAGGCTCAGAACAACTGGTACCACAGGAAGTACCCTCTCCCATATAACTTCCATTGGTTTGCAGAATATGCATGTAGCTGTAGAAAGGAAATTACACTGTTAAGCAAACTGAAAAGGAAGTAAAACAAGATTATTAAATCCCAATTTTACAGACAACACGAAATGATTGA